>NC_142384.1:10600559-10900559 GCF_059441005.1 Hippichthys cyanospilos
TTCTCAAAGGCTTTATGTATTGAACAGATTGACCTTTTGTGATTTTCAACAATGGTTGAAGCATATCAGGATGGAAAGTTATTCTTAACAACCCCCACGCCACCGGATAATCTTTCAGGATAATCTTTTGGAGACATCCGATAATCAGGATTTATCTGGCAATAATTGAAAGTGTCAATGGGGAAGGTGGTGGGGGGGTCAGATCCTTTCTATACTACATAATCGCTTAAGATAATGGTCTGATTGTTGGTATGTGAGTGATATAAAAACGATTAAAAGACAGATCATGCCAATATATATGCAGTGTGTGGATAGCAAACTATCAGTGCAGTGGTCGTGATTAGCTCAAGTGTCTCGTTCGTTCCAAGAGACTCCATCCAGCTTTGTTGCTCACCATCTGCTGCTGTGCGCTGATATTCACTGACAAAGCACTCACACGACTCACTGGTCCGCATCACGAGCGTTCGTCCTCATAGTCATCACTGGCCTCCGGTTTGATCTCACGATGGATGGACGAAGGCCCTTATGCGGGTGCTTCCAGTGATCCATATCCAATAGTTTTTCTTGTTTTAGTCTTTTGGCTCCCTTCTTACTGACACACGGACATTTGTGCTCATGTGCAGTAGACTCCATTTAAATACTACACAAACAAGCAAAGAGTAAGCAATTCCTTTTTTTTTGTAATGGTCAACATGCATACGATTTCCTATTTTACTACATTTTTTGTTATATGTGTATTTTTTTGGGGGTCATTTGGAATAAATACTACAAGAATCTTAAAACGCTTATCTGAAATCAGATAACTACTAAAATGTAATAACTAGTCCTAAGAAGGAGAAAAAAAAAAAAAAAGATTTGCCCCTCAGTTAACTTTAAAGAGGCAGCTCAATTACTCTACTCTGCAAGCAACCAATCATTGTGCCCTGTTTCAAAGTATCTTTAAAAATGGAGCTGGTTATTGAAACCTACAGCTAGGGCTGCACGATTATAGCCAAAAATAATAATCACGATTATTTTGGTCAATCATGAAACTATTATTAATCACGATTTTTCATCATGTTTGTCCAAACATGCCTATTTATTGCCCTTTAAAAAAAAATAACAAGAAGTATATAAACAAGGCTTGATTCTTACAAATAATAATAATGTACAAAAATAAATAAATAAATAAAGTAAATAATTAAAAAAATTTCACCCAAGACATGCCAAAAACTTGGCACCCAGGGCAACACAGCTAATTTACTTGCTAAGTGTAAACCAATGAAAGAAAAACCCTACTTAGAACCGAGGACATTATTTACTTTTAAGCAAATTTGAATAAATTAACAGTCAAAATGTCATTTTCGGTCATTTCAAACCAAATTTTTATTCCAGTTTTTTGCCGATCGGATTTTTCAAAATGGGTCTTAAATGACAGCTAGCATGGTATATATTAGGAATCAGGTGAGAAACTCAACGCCTTTTCACACTGGTAAATAACATATTAGGGTGAGAAAGCAGACCTTTTTGTCATGCAAACATGTGGGAAACATTGTCCCCTTGTGGTAGGATGGCAAAGTTCTTGTTTTGACTTATAATCAAAAAAATTGCTTGACTTTTTAAGCTTTTTAAATCTAAAAATCGCCTGGTTAAAAATGATCCAATTTTGGGTCAAAACTAGACTGAGCCAATATTTGGGTCAAGTTGACCCAACTTTTTTGATTGTTTTATCCAAAACAATCCCATATTTGAGGTTGTCCTGCAAAACAAGGTCAATTTTTGAGCTTATTTTGTTCAACTCAACTTACACAGCCCAGAAAGTAGGACTGACTCTCCTTTTTAACCCTTATTTGGGTTATTTTAAACCCAACTGTTTCAACGTGTTATAACAACTTTCCTATAATATTCAAATTGACTGTCCTTCAGTCATAAAACAATAATTTCTTGTTAAGTTCATAAAAAAATACATGCAAGAAATACTTGCGTAAACTTTTAATAAGAATCGTGGTTAAACTGAGATTTCTAGCTCCTCCCTCAACAAACAAAGCTTGTCTCTCAGTTGAGATGTATCACTTCTATATACTTTCTCGACACAATTACTTTACAAAAGAAGGACTTTGTGCAAATTACTGCAATTAACATTTCTGGCATATTTCAAATGATTTGACTATAGAGTACGTAAGTATCTTGACAGGCTTTCATCAAATCATTCTATAACATATGCACTGTGTTTAATTAGCCTAAGATGACTGGGAATGTCGGCGCCATCACAATCGCTCGCCAACATCCACCCGAGGCGCAGTTGACACTTTTTTTTCTTTTTGTGAAGATGACTATCAGATGTCAAGAGGAGGCGGAGGATTAACCCGACTGGCTTTTCTCTCTTCTCTCCTGTCCGGGTGCGTTGCCAAGGCTGGCAGACGCGGGCGAGCGATCGCTCATTGTTGTTATTTTAGTTCATTGTTGGAATACAATGGGAGCGACTCACGCTGCCGTTTATAGCCCTCTGCTCGTCTCCGACCGGTGTGCCCTGAGTGCTTGATCTTGTTTATCGCATCCTCAGTGGTCGGGGACAAATAGCTCGAGAAATTAAAAAAGTTGAGTTTAGGCACCACGAATTTACCAAAGATTAGGAATAATAAATAGCACCAAAAATGACTTTTTTCTCACGTTGTTTACAAATCTTTCTAAATCTGTGCTAGTGAGATCTCCTTTGTTGAGATAATTTTGACCCAGGTGGTTAATCCTGAGCTTTTTCTCTAGTTTCTCCAAATATTTCTGCCGTATCTACGCTCCATCCACATCACAGGTGTGGAATATCAAGATGCTGATTAGACAGCATGATTATTGCTTAGGCTACCCACAAGCAAATGTCACTCTAATATGCACAATTTTATGAGCAGGTGACTTCCTGAATGGCGATTCGTGAATTTGCAAGTGGACCCATGCAGATCAACTTTTGCAGATTCTTTTTTTTTCCAAAAAGTGCTTAAGAAAATGGATGAATAGATTTCTTTTTACTTTGTTCTATTTTGGATCTCAAGCTCAGCCTTTAGAACAATAACAAAATCAGTCTTGAGAACCCACCACTGTATCTTATACTCTCTCACACGACTATCATCCTTCTATCATGCAAATCTCAAATCGAATAGTTGGCTGCCTTTTGGGGTTTCCCACTATAAAGTCTGAGTTAAGGAGGAAACTAAACATGCTATCTCCAAACTACTTGTCACTAACTGTTCTAGTAATTAATTGATAGCATTATTATTGGCATTATTATTATTTCTTTATTATTTTCTTTCTTTTATTTCTTTCTTATAACTACTTCCCTCTTTCTCACCTTCTGAACTTAAATCAAATTTGGATCTCATTGTTTAAGTGTTGCTTTCTGGAAACTCTTCTCCAGGACATCCTTGCAAAAGAGATGTAAATCTCAATGGATCTCTTCCTGGTTAAACAGGTTAAATAAAATGAAATTATGATAATAAATTTTGGAGGGAGCCAACCCCCCAATATGGTACATATATTATCGGAAGTTTATTCTTGTTTTTCTTTGATAATATTTAGAGGTATATAATAATAATGATACATTTGATGTTGAAAATATTAGTGGCATTTCAATATGAAAGATTAAAACAAGTTATGATACCATGGTAATCTTATCTAGAAACAAGGAGGGCCATGAGCACCCTTTTTGGCCCCCGCCACACCAAGAAGAAAATTTAGACATCTGTGACTTTTTTGGCCATTTTTGTATTGTATGCATAGCGTATTTTTAGACCCCTTGACTGTGCATTTCACTCTGAGCTATATAGACCAATTGTTGGTCGGGCATAGTACTTATTATTATATATACTTATATTAATATTTTGACCATATTTTCTGTTGACTTTGGGAACATTGTGGAGAACTAAACAGGAACCCTGAGAGCCCCTTCATTTTTTTTTCCGTTAGAATTTTACAACAAAGTTGTACATTGTCTTATCTATTTTAAAAATGTGTAAAAAAATAAAAGAATAAATTAATAACATGTTTCAGTACATTTCAACAAAGATTTAGAGTTTTAATTTTTTAAAATAATTTTGACTTTTACTGAAAATGAATTTTGGCTCCAAATTATGCTTATCAGCCTCATTGACTCTTAATAATCTGTATTGGACCTGAAAAAAAAAATACTCTATTTCTAATCATATCCATCACCAGTGAGTACAGAAAGAGCACAATATCTCAAGAGGGATACATACGAATGTGTATTGATCGACGGTAAACTAACATTAAAAACGAAACTTTATCATCAGAGGTGCTGTATGCCGTAAAACAAGGCTTGGCAAGAAAGTGTTTGATTTGAGATGGCTGCGGTGTGTTATCATGGAAATGAGCACAAACCTCCTTGAGACCGCAAAGCCGTTTGAGATGAGGCGGCCTAGTTAGAGCGTGAAAGATTGTATCCCAAAATTACACCACGCTCGTGTTCCTTGAGCTCCTTTGAAGATTTTTTTTTTTCCAGGTCCTTGTAGTGGAACACGAAGGGGAAGAATAGGCTTACGGTATGATACTATCGCCGTGTTTTGGTTTTACGATGATAATAATCATCATATCAGGGGGAAAAAAAAGCCAGCACTGAAATGTTGCTAACAAAATAAAAGAACCGTAGACTGGGGGATCGATAGACTGTATCATATCGTTCAATATGGATATCATATGGATTTGTCCTTTATAATGTGTGACTTAGCTCCAAAATAATCTCCTATTAGAGTTCGATTCAAGTCACATTTCCATGATTGATGTGGTCAGAATGGTTTGAATTTACCTGACTCATGATATAGTACAGCTCTAGCGTAGTAACAGTTATGTAACTTTTTTTTGTCAATCATTAAAGGGGACGTCAACCCAAAATCATCAATATGTCTAAACTACTATCCTGTTGTTTATCCATCTCAGTGGACGGCCATTTTCTCTCCTGCTGTCACCTGAAAATGACATCATCGTAGCTCAGATAACGACCAATCGCAGCTCAACTTGCAATAATCGCATGACCAAATTTTAAAAAACAGATGGGCTGTGATTGGCTGTTATCGTGGTTGTTATCGCTGTTATTTTATTTGTGATGTCATTTCAGAGTAAGAAAAATTGCTATTAAGTTGAATATTTCAAAATCATCTTTTCCTCTTGCTATGAAGGGAAAAATAAGTAGATGGTATGAGCAAAGACTTCATGAGAAAATGCTAGATTTAATGTCTTGATATAGCTATTCTTACGATGTTTTTGTGACAAGATATTTTTCCTTTTTAGACAAAATATAAGCATATATTTTTAATTAACCCTTTTTTTACATTCTCAAAATTGACATTTTGTAGTGTATTGACATGAAATGTGTATGCGTCTATCATAAATTGACACAATAAATAATCTCAAGAAGCCACAGCACAAAAAACATATTGCAAATCTGCCATTTTCTTTTGATACAGCCATTTTTTGTGCCATTTCAAGCCGTCCTTCACACAGGCACCTCTTTTGTCCAATTGCTACCGAATTTGAACGGCGTATCCTAGACAGATGAATGACACTAAATTGCCAACCATTTTAGTTTTCATCATTGCATGCGGCCGCAGTGTGACGACTCGCCTGGCGCGATCCTCTCTATCTCATCTCATATTTCTGGCCGAGAGCTGCACACTGGAGCTTTAACATTGAATTATATCTTCTGTATGACGTATTGATCGGCTGCGCACGTATGAGAATAATCGGCTTTTACAGGTCTGCGGGGTCTTTTGTCGGGTGGATGACGTGCGTATTGATTGACAGCATAGTGCACCTCGCGTGGCGGTCCAAGGGGGCACTCGGTAGCCAACATGAAGCACCTAATGTATTTCATCTGAGCTTTTCTACACAATGTTCATGTGAGATGACCTCCTGTGATGGAGCTGATGGGGAAACAGAAACCCAGAACAAGGCTCTTCTCTCTCCAGCTCGCTTGACGATTCGATTAATTGTAATTGAGAGGCGCGCTCTAGTTCTGCAGTCATTTGACCTAATTGACGGACGCAAACATGATGCTTTAAAGGGGAAGTGAACCCAAAAGTTTTCTCAGCTCCCAAGTGTCTTCTTTCAATGCTGATGCGTTCAATGTGAAATGCCTTTGCTATGAAGATCAAAGGATTGGACAAAATACCACACAAGGGTTAAAGTGACCATTTGAATCGGTCAAAAATGTGGATATGATATACAAAATTTGAAAAAAAAAATGGTGGGGCTTGTCATGAAAAACAAATTCCCTCTGAAATGTTGAACATGTCAGGAAATGAAGGAAGATTAAATGGAGATGAAAATGAAGACATTGTATTATATTTGGAAAGGTGTTCATGAGGGGAAAAACCCCATTATATTTCTTGTGTATAACCATAATTGCTTGTTGGCATATAATGAAGTCTTTTTGGTGGAGAAATGATGCGTTTTTAATTCATGTGTGACCACTCCACAGCCTCATTTGCATTGACGTAAAATGAATCGTGATAAAGCTGCCACATTTTGTCCATTGAGCACTAAACAGCATGTAATTATGTTTGGTGCTTGACCAGTTGTGTCTGCTGTTGGACTGTCACTATTGAATATTTTTAGAATTGATTATTTTATGTTTTGTTCCATCGATGAATCAATTATTTCTCCTCAAGCTGTATTACAAAACTATTTTTCTCCTTTCGAAATTATTTATCAGTTATTGTTGTTTAGTTTGTAATACTTGGTGCTAAAAAGAACTAAACAACCGTTTAGATCATCGAAAAATATCAAACAATTTTCACGGATGACGAAAATCAGAATCATTTTGTTGATGATATCGATTACTTGAAGTTTTAACATGTCAAATGATTTGATAAGCAATTGGTCAAAAGTTTGGAAACGCCTTCAAATTTACACCACATGAAATTCACGTTATTATCTCTTGTAAATGCACAACTGTGAAATGGATGTCATTTCACGCCATAAAGCATCATTCACATCATTGTTGAGTTTTTTTTTTTTCATTAAATAATTATATCACTATTTCTTTATAATGTCAACAACTTAAGTATTCACCTGCAATTCAGGATTTAAAAAAAAATGTTTGGACATTTAATATTCTTGTAAAGTAGCATCATTACCAAATGGCCGGAAGCATGCCCATGAGCCGCTTATCTTGTCGGATCGATGTGACCTGTCGGGGCCTCTCTCGAGTGAGTGAGTTTACGAAATCCATCATCCGAGACCCCGCGTGGCAATCCAGCCCGCTTTTTGTCAATACGCGTGACATATCAGGCATTTTGATGCTACTTCACAACGCGCCCCATCAGATTACAAGCCTGGGACAGGCTGGTGATAAATGATAAGGCCTGTTGGATCACAATGGCTTCTGCCCCCTCCCCCTCAACCGAGGAGCTTATCTGTTCTGACACTGAGATAGTATGTGGACGAAAGTAAAAATGCAGGAAAATGTCTATCATTTTTAAAACTGTCAGCTTCCGCTCCCCTGGGAGGACTTTAGAAGTGTGTCAAGTATCTTCTTCTTCCACAATCTCATCCAATCACACACACACACACACACATATATATATAATATATTATTGTTCAAGAATCAATGAATAACGTATTTAGTGACACTAATAAACACCGAACCTACCAAAAGTGCGTTCAGTTTCTTAAGGCACTTTTTCTA
The DNA here is from genome assembly GCF_059441005.1 of Hippichthys cyanospilos. Lineage (NCBI taxonomy): Eukaryota > Metazoa > Chordata > Actinopteri > Syngnathiformes > Syngnathidae > Hippichthys > Hippichthys cyanospilos. The sequence goes on from NC_142384.1 coordinate 10,608,229, forward strand.
AAAAACAAAAAAAATACATTAAGCATTTCGGTCTCTTGAGATACTTCTGCATGCCGTTTTTCTTATGGAGGATACATTATAACTAATAAGTGCATACTGGATATGCTAATATTAAAGAGTTCGAGCAGTCAAGTCCATTGTATTATTATATACCCTTAACCATGAGAATCAGTTAGTTCCATTGATAATGGAATCGATATCACAAAATTCTTATCTTTATCCACGACCATAATAAGGATGAGCGCCTTTAAAAGCGGATGCCTCATCCAATCCCTGCGTCCCAATACTTTTGTCTACAGTTTGTAGCTGAGTGTGCTGTTTTTTTTTCAAGATGTTATTTTATTTGGGACTAATGTTCTTTTTTTTTTTCCCCCCGTGGTGATCGTATCACGGCAGAATGAAACCGTAAAATTCTTTCGGTTCCCTCCCTGAAGGCCCATTAGATTTTGCTTTTAAAATGTGCAGCATTATTGCTTTTTTTTTTTTTTTTTTTTTTCTGCGGGTGCAATCAGGCTTTGGCCTGATCATCTGCGTGTGTTTGTTTAGTTGCAGAGACTGAAGCGCTCGCTGTCGTTCATGCGCAGTAAAAGCGTTGAGAACTTCTTCCAGCGATCCTACAGCGACGCCCGCCTCCCGCCGGAGTTCATCACGGAGCCCACGCCCTCCTCGTCGCCCTCGCCGCCCCCCCTGGACCCGATGCCGGGCGGCTCGCCCATCGTGGGCTCGCGACTCTCACCGTCGCTTTCGCCGTCGGTCAGCCCCAACCCGTCCATCGCTTCCCATTCGCCCTCGCTCAGACTGTCCCCGTTGCTGACTCCCAAGCCCCCCCAGCCCCCCCAGATTACACATTGCTTCCACAATCACGTTTTTCGCAAGCCGACTAACTGCCAGCTCTGCAAGAATATGATCCTAGGTGAGACCACCTTTTTAATTCCTATTAGTTTATTTTCACATTCCATTTTGACACTCCATTGATTTAAAGCGGGTAGAACATTTTTATAGTCAGTTCAAGTAGAGAATTTCAGAAATAGTCCGGATTGGAACCTTTACATTTTTATAGTTGTTCAAAGTAGGCAATTTCAGAAATGATGTGAATTGCAACCTTTACATTTTTATTGTCGATTAAAGTAGTGGGCTCAGAAAATAATTGGCATTGGAACCTTTACGTTACTATTTTATAGACAATTTTATAGTCTGTTAAAGAAGGAAATTTCAGAAATAATCCGGATTGGAACCTTTTTATTTTTTCAGTCAGTTGAAGAAGGCAATTTCAGAAATAATAGGAGTTGGAACCTTTACATTTTTATTGTCGATTACAGTGGGGAGATCCAGGAATCATCCGCATTGGAACCTTTACATTTTTATAGTCAGTTAAAGTAGGCATTTTCAGAAACAATCCACATTGGAACCATCACATTTTCACAGTCAGTTAAAAGAGAACTTTTTAGAAATAATAGGCAATTTCAGAAATCCTATGGATTGCACCATATCTGGAAATGTAGCGTAATTTATTTGAAAGATATCCTATTCAATAATAAATCTTTAAAAATAAATATGTTTAAAGTCCCTCTAAAGTTGACATGATTCTCAATGTATTTAAAGGGCCTACATTATGATATTTTTTCCACTTTCTACAGTTAAATATATGCATATAAACTACTTTTGGCACATTGCCAATGTAATTCCTTCTTAAATATGAGTTTTATGGTCTTGATATTTCTAACCAGGAAGTAAATCGCCTTGTTTGCATACTGTAGGCCGCAGCTCTTACCATATTTTCATTACATTCACACACAGTTCAGTGGTTCCATAGGGACATTCGGTTCCTTTATAGGCATAATTGCGTAAAATCAAATATTTCTCTCTCTCTGTGTTTATCATTTTGACTTTAACACAATGTGAGTACGTGCAATTATTTTGTGTCTTCTGCTGGTCTTTTTGCTACTTCCCATCACATTGATGGATTCCCTACCACAATCAGCTCCTCCTTGCTTGCATTCTAATTTTTTTTCCCAGCATGCATTGTGTCTTCATTATTATTATGTGATAGATCACCCGGCTCCCCTGGAGCCCTCTACACCCACCTCCTACCCCGTGCAGCTTTAATCAACACGTCAGAGAAGTCAAAGATTCGCTCATATATAATTACAACACAACCGGGATCGGATCGGGAATAAAAAGCCCGTGTGAATCATTAAAAATTGCGAGTATCGTAGCGGTCGGTGTACTTTTAACACTCTGATGGAACCGTGACCAATCAATTATTTCTGTCTCACTCTCCCGCATAGGAAACTCCAAACAGGCTTTGCGATGTAAAACATGCAAGCTGGCAGCTCACCTGTGGTGCACTTCGGAACTCTCGCAGCAGCCTTGTCACGGGAAGGTGCGAAAAAACACACTCTCGCACAGCATATGGTATTAATTATATGAGGGATTTCTGAAATACGGTCCAGGGAAGCATTTTGGTGGAAAACAAGTGCATTTTTTTTTATAGGCCATATTCTTACTTACAATAACTATTGTTACAGAGGGCAGAAGTCGGTTGACTGTTAGGAGCCAATGCCTGTTGCAGCTAACAGCATTGCTATGGTATTCAGTTAAAGAAGCAAGCAGACTGAACCAACATCTGGGTCCATTCATGTTTACACACAGAAATATTACTCCAATAGAGATGGTCATGTAAAAATGTTGATGTCTCCAGCTGTTTTAATTGAGTGGCAAGTTATGAAGCTGTGTGCACCGGCTAGAACATTCTCAAATGGAGGTGCTAGTACCCCTAGGGATACTTGAAGGAACTTCAGGAGGTACTCGAGATTTTAAAGAAATCAAACAAACATGCACAAATCCTTTAAAATAATTATTGAATTATTTGTTTCAGGAAAATCTAAGTTCACAATGCAGATTCTCCCCCATACTAGAATGGTTCGATCCAACTTGTTACCTGTCAAGTTAATGATTTAACACATCTCTACTATGATCCCTAAAGAGGACACTACTTTCAATATTTTTTTCTTTTTTGTGGACAAATATATATTTATATTTATTCCGTTTTGAGAATAGGTCTGACACTTTATGTTGATTATTTTTTGGGACAGATATAATAATAGAAAACGTTTTATTATGTTGAATATTTTTCTGTGGACAAATAATTATTTCTATTTTTTTTAGAACAGGTCTGACACTTTATATATAGATTTTTTGTGGAAAAATATGTATTAATAATAAAGTTATTTTTTTTTGCAGATTTCTTCAAGGTGCAAAAAGAGGACACTTTAGGTTGATTTTTTTTTTTTTTTTTAAATTGTGGACCAAAACAAATGAGACACTGATGGCATGTTTTCAGTCAATTTTTTTTTTTTAATAACTCAAATTTCTTTGCACTGGTTAAGAGGTACTTGACTAAAAAAGTATTTCACAGGGGGTACATCACTGAAAAAAGCTTGAGAACCACTGGGCTAGCAAATACTGAAAGCTATAGTCAGTTAACTAATTGCAGTCTTTTGGCATATACACACTATACCAAGTCTTTTAGTACCTAACGTACTCAATTACTTTAGTACTATTACCTAAATTAATTGATGACCTTAGTACTTAATTACCTTAAGTCGTTTTAGTCGATGAAGTTATTGATTTCTTTAGTCCTCAATTACTGAAAGACTTTACTACCTCGGGTAATCAATTGCTTAAGTATTTAAAGTGATTGATTACGTTATTGTACTTAATCACTTAATTTTTCTTAATTCACCATTTTATAGCAAAATTGGCTTTCTATCAAGTGCATGCTTGGCATATTAGCATGCAGCGCTTTTTACAGCGAGGCCTATATTGAGTAGAACAAGAAGGGCGACGGACACGCAGGTACGAAAGCTCAAACGTCTCGGCGGCAACAAAAGCAAAAACGCTGATTACCTCACGAGTGCGTTCTCTCCACATAATGTGACAGAGTGGCTCATTTGCAAGCCGAGGCGACGGCACTTATTTGCTTAATTCAGTGTGAAATGACAGCCTGGTGTTACAAAGCTACATGTTGAAAGTCGCCGCCACAGCCGAGTGAGATGTTCCTTGGCGCCAGTGTGTTTTCCATTCGATAGAGTCTCTTCAAATGACTCGGTTGAAGCCTCCCGTAATGGCGGCGTGGGGCCTTGAAGATGGGACTAATGGAAGCTGAATAAAAATCATTACGCTCTGTGTTCTCTCTCCTCCGTTAGTCAGGCGCCTTCAAGCGAAACTTCAGCTCACCCATGCTCGTCACCGAACAGCTAGCCGTCGTCAAGGAAGTCCAGCCTAGTCAAGGTGAGTGTGTGATGCACTAATATTCGATTTCAGACAAACCTGTTACCTGTATACCGGTAAATTTTGTAAAAACTAAAGATAAATTTGCTGAAAGTTGATTTATGTTGCTTTTTTGTTCTTGTTAAAAAGAGTACAATTTATGGGATCGATTTTTTTTTTTATAGATAATGATCTTAATTATTGTCACTTCGGCAAGTGGGGGCACGCAAAATATCTTCTCTTTCATAGAGGGGGCTTTGGAAAAAATAAAGAAGCTCCGCATCAGTGTAAGATAAAGCCTTTCTCATCAAGACAAACTGAAATAAACTGGCTACAAATACCATATATCAGTACAGCATTACATTAAGAGCAGCTGACTTGTCCTTAAACAGGCCACCGTATTGTACGATAGGTCAACGCGTGGCTTGATATGTCGCTCCGAATCAGGCTTTAGCACCTCGTGCTGTCACTTCCTTTTAGTCTCTGAAAATAAGAGCCAAAATTAACCTACAGCGTCACAAGAAGACAATGAAATGAGAGAAGAAAAGAATACGTTAAAGGTCATATTAATGTCACACTTTTGTGTGTTTTCGATTCAGTCCTCATTATGTTTGGCTACTTGTTGCTAGGCAGAATTTGTGGGAACAGATTATTGCGCCTTGGGAGCTAATGAATAAAATTATTCATGATAAAAACAACTTAAAGAATAGCTGTTCAAATGCGGTGAATATGGTATTTAATAGGCAAATAAAATTAAAGTTGAAGTATTAGCTTTAGACATTAATTTAACCTTTATAAAGCTTTAAAAATAATTAACTCAGGTACCTCAGTTCTATTTACTTCCTGTGCCAGCTGACCTCAGCTAACTTTGAAACCAAACTTAAAGAATAGCTGTTCAAATGCAGTGAATATGGTATTTAATAGGCAAATAAAATTAAAGTTGAAGCATTAGCTTTAGACATCAATTTAACCTTTATAAAGCTTTAAAAATAATTAACTCAGTTACCTCAGTTGTATTTACTTCCTGTTCCAGTTGACCTCAGCTAACTTTGTAACCAAACTTAAAGAAAGACCAAGATGGACGTTCTTGTAGTTTTACTTTAAAAAAAAGTTGCTCAGCGATTCATTGGGGGAAAAAAAAACAAAAAACACTTATCTACTTTTCATTTGGTTATTTGTATGCTAAGATTTTACACATGTGTTATAAACCATGCATAAAATAGTCATTGACTAATTGCAATTACCTAAGGAAAATTGTGCAATTAATAAGTTAGTACCATTACTTTCTGTCCCACATGGAAAAGAAAGAACAAGTTGGGAAACCATTGTCCAAGAAAAATGTGCGTTTGACATTATTAATGACTACAATTTATTATAACCACTTTAGCATCTGTTGGAACTGCTGAGGCGGTGTGTTGTTACTTGCCTCATTGCAAAATTGCTCATGCGAATGCTAATTTTTGACTGGTTGCTAAATTTGCTTGTTGAGTTAAAAATTCCTGCGAGGGGACAAGAACACATTTTTATATTCAAAAATAAATAAATAAATAAAAAATCTGTTTCACCAGCAGGGAGTCTTTCATGGTGTGTGCCAATGACTAAAACGTGCGCCTAAATGAAAGCGTGATGATTTGTCAGCATGTTTTGATGTCTCCTTAACTTTTGGCTTTTCTCTCACTAAACTGGGTCACTCCAGCTAAATTTAGACTCCCTACCCTATTCTTTCCCCATGTCGACATACAGGCGCAATATTCCCAGGCATATTTTGTGTGTGTATGTTTTTTTTTTTTTTCTCAGAAGCGGTGCGGGCACGTGTGGACCCGGTGTACGCCGCTTTGCGCTACGGGACGTCACTTGCGCAGATGAGCCGCTCCAGTTTCGGCAGCATGTCGGAGTCGCCCACGCGCAGTTTGGTACGAGAAATGCTCGTGTATTCTGTGTGATCGAGATAAAGTTTCATGGCAGCCGTACACCCCCTAAGGCATCCCACTTTCGTCTTTAGAAGAAATGTCACAAATTATAACCCATCAAATGCAGAGAAGCTTTCACACAGATGAAAAATGCATTTTCGGATTCAAGCAAGTGAGACACAAATGGCCAAGGCATTAAAGCAGTACAAATACACACATTTTACAACAATACTTAACCATATTTACAATTTAATTTGTAATTTACTGGACGATAAAATACTAAGGTTTGTGGTTTTTCTTTATTGTATACCACATCCTCTTTCTGTAGCAACGCGTGCGTATCATCACCATCACGTATGCAATGCGTCAGCTTTTAAGAAAAAAAACTGTAATTCCCCAAATATAAGACGTGTTTTTTTTTTCTCAAAAATAACAGCCAAAGTGTGAGTGCGTGCTATAAACGGTAACTACAGTACCGACAACGTTAACCAGCCACATAAGCCGAGTTTTGACGCACACTTTTACATCGGCCATATTCGTACTTACAATAATTACCATAACGGGACGATCTCGAGGGTGTAAGTCAGTTGGCTATTAGCAGCGAGTGCTGATTAGGCTTATATTAAGTAAGCATTAGTCAAGGGTGTCAGCTACCTTCCATAAAAAATGAATTAGATCAGTTTTATTATTTGTTATTGTCATTCCTTTTTTAAAAGATGAGAACTCTCATCCATGGCACTGAAAGAGTTAATTGTGTTTTTTGGTCTATACACACACAATCATAAACTTGGTGGAACACGGATGGTCCGCAACTTCGAGTATTTATTGCAATAGGGACTCAAGCCGTGTCGCTAAGAAAAGATCAAACTGCTTCAAGCACGGTCACACTAGCGAGGCATTCACTGACCAGTCACAATGTGGGAAATCTGAATCACACTTAACTTAATGTGCAACAAATATATAACTTACAGATATGAACACAAGAAAATATGAAGAATTTACAAAGATTTACACTGTTTTGCCCTAGTTTTTACACTGTTGCCAAACTGTTTGTGAGTCCAATTGCGTAGGAGGCACATGTAATTTTCCTACATTTGGGGCACCAAACACAAAGAAAGGGCTTGCTTTTATTCTCTTGAATATCCACGGTGATGTGCATGTTGCTTGTAAGAATTTTTACCTCCCTGTTTTATTCACTGTTTCATATAAAATGGGAAATAAGGTTAAGTATTGTTGTAAAAGGAAATGTATGTGTCCTGTATTGTATAATTATGATTTGGTGGCATCTCCCTGGCTCAAAATCAAATCACGATACGCCAATGAGTCCTGAGCCTCTGCAACTTTGCATATTGTGCCATCAAAGGTCTGAATTACCATGTAGTCTTTGCTGTTGTTGATCAAAGGGTGAGGCGGGTGAGGAGAGGCAGGGGAGACAGTGCAGCATGGAGGAAGACATCCCTCAGGAGATAGGAGGTATTATCAGTGCAATTTGTTTGTCTCTTGTATACACGCATACATTTACAAATGCTCGAAGTGTTTACATTCATATATTTACACAGTGTGTGTTTACAACACGATTCCAGCTTCTCCAGTCTTGCGTCATACTCCTTAAAGCCACATATCCAACATATATTTACAGCAATTGCACTTTATAAACCTAGTGTTACCCTATCCCACTACACTCTAAAAAATATTGGTAATATTTGGCTCAATTTAGTCAATTTAAATTATTATTTAATGCAATTATATTTTTCAAGGCTTTCCTTCCCTGGGTAGAAAAACAAACTATAAAATAATTTGCATTACAATAAAAAAAACAGTATCAGATTTATTATACAGAAATGTTTCAGGCTTTATCGCTTCATGTTTTCAGGCTTTATCACTTAAAATTTTCATGCATCATAAAACTATGTAAACATGTGAGCATGGCTTAAACGGGAAGTCAACCCAAAAGTTTTGTTAACAATAATATGTTCTATGTGCCTTCAGTGGACTCATTTTTCTTATTATTGTTACATTTATGGAATATGAATTAAGCCCCCCCCCCAAAAAAAAAAATCCACCTGGTGGCCGAAAAAGAACATTACAGTTCATCTGGGCTTTGGTAACAATCAATCACAGCTCCCCTGTTTTCAGAGTTAGGTTAGGTGATGTTTGCAAGCTGAGCCCTGATTGGTTGATACTTGAACCCTGGAAAATGGTGTCATTTTCAGGCAAAAAAAACAACAAAAAAACTAGAATATTTTGGTGCTTAATTCATATTCCATAAACTCAGTATTAATCAGAATGCCTTGTTTAGACTGGTGGGGTTGTACGTAACAAATTATTGCAATGAAATTTATTGAGTTGACGTCCCCTTTACGAATGGAACTTATTTAAAAGCAGGGATTTGTTTTCTACCAAATAGCAGGCTTTGCAGTTTAAAATTTGTATTCCTCTAGTTTGGATTTAAAACCAATGAATTGTTCAGCCCAAAATTTGTGTGTCTACGTGCAATACATGGACTATACCACATGTTATTGTTCCAGTTTGTCTGCATGCATATATATGTCTATTTATATCAATGTGTCTACACACGTCAGTATTTTCTGGCATTTGTTGACGTTTTCCATTCCAGACCCTGTTGCCGCTGACAGTGAGGCCGAGAAGGAAGAGGAAGAGAGCGCCAGTCAAGCTGAGACGCCTGCTGAGGTGCGTGCGCACGTTCCTGTAATATGTGCGTAGTGGCTCACTTCCTCCTTGGCCTTTCCAGGTGCCCCCCAAACGCATCGAGGTGCACTCCATGCACACTTACGTGGCGCTCTACAGCTTTCTGCCTCAGGAACACAACGACCTGGAACTACAGTGAGTCAACACGCATGCTATTGTTTTGATAAATGTCTCCCGCCTACTTCATCGTCGCGTCCTCACAGGACACGTTCAGGCCTCCTCCGGGGACGTCTAATTACGTACTCCGAGCTCGTCGCCGTGCCCACGTAGTGGATGGAAGCGGAGTGAAAGATATTGAGGTGTGGGGGTGTGTTTAAATTGTTAGGCAGGATGAATTTTCATCCTTTTTTTAAAGCTTGCTACAAAGACGAGTGTTAAGAGAGGTAAAACGGAGGACGGAAAATGATGGTGGAATGTTTATTCATGTCGTATTGTTGCTTTTGGTTAACTTGAATCGATTGAACGGATATTTTTATATCGTAGCCCATGTGCGGTATTTTGTCCAACACTTTCATCTTTACATTCATATCCAAAAGAAAACAAGACACTTGGGAGCTGAAATTTCACCCAGTAGGTGATGACACGTCATATTTCAAAATGGCTTGCCCACATAGTTACAGTTATCACACTACCAGGCCTGTGCCCTCCCTTGGCTAAAATACTGCGACAATGATATGAAAGAAAATGATCTCAAAATAGTGCACAAAGGTTAAATTGATAGTGCAGAAAACACAAATATAAAATAAGAAAGATTCAACAAGTGTTTGGACCATAATCTCAGGAAAAATTGACAAGATTTACTGTTGAGAGGCTGAAACTTTGGGAAATTTAAACTATATGATCTAAAAAAAAAAGTCCCACAACACTTTATCAATTCATCAAAAATAGTGATCGATTAGTGGTCAGCTAATTGTGACACCAGTAATTACAACACAATTGAGCAGAATATTAAGAATTAAGCATGTTTGTGCACTATGATTGATTACACACAAGACATTTTTTAGAATGAAACAAGAAGATCATTTTTAAAACACGTTAAATAAATAAATGTTAAATTTATAGCTACTGAAATATCAGTCTTGTTTTGTTAGCCTTTTCTCTGGTGTTTTCCATGTGATAGCATTTAAGCTAGCAGATGTTAGCATTGAGCTAGCAGACCTTCTCAAGGCAAAGTTATCTATTTTAAATATTTGTATTTGTCTTAATTCATATGGTTAGCTTTTTACAGTTAACTTAAAATGAGAGACGATAAGCAGCATGATGCCTTTTTTTTTTTTTTAATCTTCTGCTTGATAAATTTGTTGCCACCATTAAAGCATTCACAACTCGAGACAATAATTAGCCAAGCAAAGACTCATATCTCAAAAACCTTTTTAAACTGAGGCAGCACTGGCGTAAGTGGCAATGTTTCGATGTTGTTTTGTTAGCCTCGTCTCTGGTGTTTTCCATGTGATAGCACTAAGCTAGCAGACGTTAGCACTGAGCTAGCAGGCGCTCTCATGCTTAGTTATGTATGTGTAACTGTCTTCATATGTTTCCGTTTATGAGCGTTAAATTTGCTGCCACCATAGAAGCACTCACAACACAAGACAAAAATCATCCAAGCAATGGCTCATATCTCAAAAACGTTGTAAGATGAGGCTGTACTAAGGCAGTGTTTCATTGGCATGCAGAACAGGTCAGCTGCAGCCTTCCGTGTAAGCCGCTTTGTAGCCCTGCTAGAGCGCGCTTCAAAAACATATTTCACTCAGCACTGCAACGAAGCTAATCACTGTTAACATGGAAGGGACAGAAATGTATTAATCCTGTTTTTTGCAATTTGGAACCATTTTGTGTCATGTCTGGCAATTTTTTACCTAAATAGCCAAAGGATCAAGAATTATAGGACAATTTTCACCGCGATCATGTAAAGTGTGTTTAAAATATTCATTTAAACGTGTATAAAAGCTTTAAAAAACATTCATACAAGCTCTCTAGGTTACTGATTTTTAACAATAGCTGGTCCTTTTGGAAGAAATCTGCTGCATTTAACAGGGGTTCACTGCATGTCCTTTAAATGTTTTTCAGGTAATCCAGTATTAGACTTCTATTATTCAGTGCTTCACCTTTTGTACAAAATCTCAGGAGTATTTCAGCCCCTTTGTCGAAGCCAAGAACTTTTTTTTGTACTAGACTTTTTTTGTCCTGCTTTTATGTGCCTATCAGAAATCCCACTTCTTTCTCCCTGACGTCCTCACTTTTCTTCTATTATCCTCCTTTGCCCTTATCGCTGCCAGCCCCGGTGATCGGGTGCAAGTCACAGACGACTCCAACGAAGAGTGGTGGAAGGTGGGTGATGAGACTAAATTATATTTGATATATTTCGATGTGTGTAAGCTCGTGCGTGTGCGTTGGGCGTTTTTAAATCAAGTGCACCTGCTCATGCGCAAATTGCATCATTTGCCCAGAAGATTAGCCTAAAAATAGTGTGGAGGGAAAAAAAAAAAGGAAAAAAAGTGTGATGTGTGTGTACATCGGAGATGCACGTAGCCTATCAAGGCTTCTATCAACTCCGGCATTTTCAATCAGCAGTGATTGTTGTGAGCACATGCTAATGATGTGCGCAAACTCCGCCCCTCACAAGCTGTCACATATGTGATGAAAAAAATAATTATGTGAAATCTGGATGCACAGAATGTTTCAGCTGTTTATGCAAATGTATTGAAAACAATTTCAGCTTGTCAGGAGTCATTATCGACACTAGTTTTCCGGTCGCCTACGCACACACACACACACGAATGAAAATGTTGTTGTTAGCAAAAGTAAAAATTAACTATTTTGGGCTACTGGCATGCTGGAACATTTTGGAAAAAAAAGTTGTTTTTTTTTCCATCAGGCCTGATGTGTGTGCAAAGTCTGCATTTTTATTTTTAGACCCTCATCTGTGGTCTTTTCTCCAATTTTCTTTTTTTTCTCTCCAATTTGCAAATTGAGTTTTTAATAACACTCGGCAATATTATTTTTTTGCAAGGTCTGATTCATGCAAAATTCGTGTTTTGTCAAACATTTAGACCGCCGAATTCAAGATCAGGGCGTGTCCAAACCCGATCCATGGTTTTGATATTCCGTCTTCTGACGCACCTTATTCATATGATCAAGATATTTATCAGGCTTCCACATTTGAATCAGCTCTGCTGGAGGAGGGAAACATCAAAATATATGCAAGGTTGTAGCCTTCGTTGGCCACCCGTTCAAGAACATTTAGTAAGCGGTGCGTTGCCAAGGCAACAGCGTTGAATTCAGATAAAAAGCTTTGTTCAATTTATGATTTGAAACATCTCTGGAAGAAAGGTTGAGGCGTTTGTTAAACTATGACATCGGAAAGGACACGTTTTTTTTGTAGATCCAATCTTCAAATCCGGTTTACACACTGTGTCACTGACCACTTTTGTAATCATTTTTGAAATTGTAAGGAGACTACGAGAATCTTTTTGCTAAAATTTGCTTGGCTGACCTCAACAATGTTGACTTGCCTTCTGCCATCTAGTGTTGAACACTATTATTGCAACTTAAAACAGCTCAGCTAGAGAAAATGTTTTTCTTTTCAAAAAATAATGAAGTGCCACTCTTATTATGGACACCAGTCGCATGCGACCACCAGCTGCTGGTTATTGATTTACATTATGCAAATGAATGCATCCTAGAGGGAGGGAAAATGTTCTGAATGCTAACAAAATGCTCCAATTGCTGAATTTTTGCCTTGAAGCAGACAGCAACCTCGCCGTGTGGCACCCATTAAAAAAAAAAAAAAAAAAAAAAAACTTTTTTTTTTTTTTTAATTATTTTTACCCACAGTATGGAATGACTCAGAGCTGTTGTTTTGGCCTCCCCCAGGGCAAGAGCGGCGACAGGGTGGGCTTTTTCCCGGCCAACTTTGTGCAGCGGGTGCGTCCCGGCGAGCGAGTGTGGCGCGTCATCCAGGGAACATCCGCCGGCAGCCGGGAAAAAGGACACATGGTGGTCAAGGAAGCGCAGGTACCAAATCCATAGGCATCACTTTATGTTTATGACCCACCCCACGTGTCATCGTAACCACGGCAACCGAGTGACGACATTGTGAACTGCGGTGTCCTGAGCTGCACCCGCACAGTCGAATGACAGTAGAAAAATGCTGGTCTGTTACTGTATTGTCTTTCTTGGAAGAGTTTGCAAATACTGTAAACGGTCAGATGGAAGTTTTCTTTTGCAGGATAGAATTGTAATAAAGAGGTGATAAATCGATTATCTTAGAGATTATTTTTGAGTAAATTTGAATTAAGCACTAAAATGCACAATAAATACGATAGTGTAAGCACTCACACGAGATCAAGTCTTAAGCATGTCGCCCTCTTCGTGACGCCGACCAATAGCAGACCAGTATTTGAGGGAGCCGTGACGCCGTCCAATAGCAGACCAGCACTGTAGTGATGCATGCAGTGACGCATGTAGTGACGTATGATCGCAGTGCAACTCGCAGTCACGCACGCACACTGACCGCCATGTTTCAATTATTCCCGCACGAGAGAAGTTGATGTTTTTGATGCCGTAAGGAGAAAAAAAAATGTCGTAAAGAGGGGACGAAAAAATGCCACAGTCCACGTCGTAAAGTGAAAAAAAAACGTAAGGCAGGGACATTGTAAACCAGGGGTCCACTGTACAATGATTAGCAATACATTAAACAAGCCTTCTGTCCTTGATAGGTTGTTTCTCCTCAGGTGTGGTGGTTTCTTTATAAAAATGCCCATAAAAGAGAAAAAAAAATCGTATGTATCTTATTAATTAGTCAATCACACGCTAGCTCTCTGACATATTAGTTGTACCTAATAAATTGCCTTTTTTCAGATCTGCGTGGGAAAGCGTGAGGATGGCGACACCTTCGTGAAACTGAGCAGCGGAAAGAAACGAGGCCTGGTGCCCGCACACTCCATCGAGGAGATCTGAGCCTCGTCGACGTTGATCCTCACCTCCCCTTGTCTTTTTTGTGCGCTGAATGGATGAAGTGGACCATGAGAAAAAAAAAAAAACATTTTTGCCAAGTGTCCTCACTGTAAGTCTTAACAGGTAACAAACTAGACTCTTGCCTAATTGTAATTGGGCAACCCGCTCCCCTCTTACCCCTCTTTGCTTTGTTTCATTCCCGCACGAGATTATGGAAGGTTTAAAGAATGATAGGATTTGTTTTTAGTAATGACCCCCTCCAGTCATCAGGCTTTGTTACATTTCGTTTAAAATTTCAAGCACACACAAACAAAAAAAAAAAAACATTTGTCTTAAGGGAGCGGTTCAGTTCTGATGGATTACTAGCTGAACACATGCTTTTGTTTGCTGAAAACGAGAACAAATGTAATATCTGGAAAAATAAATGATAGAGAATCAAATCAACAAAATTGTGTAGACATAAGAGCAAAAAAGAAGAAAGTGCAACTTTTTGGGGGGAAAACGACTAATATAGTCACGTAAAAAAGAAGCTCTAAAATGTATTTTGAATGTTTTGGTTCCATGTGAATGGTCTAACGTGTGGCTTGAATACTCATTCGGTGTGCACACTAATCCCGCGGTCATTCTCCATATCGAATTAATGAAAAAAGCAATCCAATCAGAGCAAGGCTTAGTTATTTCAAATATTAATGAGAAATTCGCCTGGTGTTTTTGACCAGCCTGAACAGCTTGAAGAAAAGCATCCCGGGCGTTTTCAATTCAAATGTAATAAAAGGACATCAAAGATTATTATTTAAAAATCATACTAATCATTTTTTAAAATTAAACATTCAGTGTAACTGAACTGTGCTTAGCTTGTAAATCTTTTATGAAGAAGCTTTCGAAATCAGTGGCTCCTAAACTTTTATCAGGTGCATATTTTATTCGGGAATTCCAGGAGAAAACCTGTGTATATACAGTATATGATATGTCAAGGCATATCAGTTTTTTTTGTAATAAAATGAAAACACAAAGTTTTGAACTACAACGGCCTAAGTACAGTTCAATTGTATTTAACTTTTTAATACCATGCATTTTGCATCATCTTCTAGTTGGTTTGCTCTCAATTTGAAAAGAAAAATATACTGTTCACGACATTAGGTTAGATTAGCTGATACCTGTTAAGATCTGATGTACCCACTTAGGTGCTTTCATGTATCCTAATTTCAGCACCACTGCACTAGACTAATCTCAAAATGTGGTAGTACTACTACTACTAGTAGTACGGGAGCTCCCTCTGGTGGTACCCAAAAAAATCACGACCTAAGTACAGTTCAGTTGTATTTAACTTTTTAATACAATGCATTTTGCATTTTAGAGTTTTTAAAAAGTGTTTGTTTTTAAACATCTTATTTTGAAAACTCTTTGACTATTTATTCTACATTTTAGTTTGTTTTCTCCCATAATGTTAATGTTCCAATGGAATAATTTCACAGTGGTTTCAAATTTTGTCAATTGTATTTGTATTCCATGAAAAGGGAAGCGCGAGGGCCTGCTCATCAATTTGTGCAACTTGTTTGTTTCTGGTAATGCTGTAAATTCATTTTGTATCTCATTTTGCAAATTTTGTCTTTTCTTTAAAGGACAAAATGTTATCATTTGACCAACACAGGCCAAAATTTTGCTGCGAGCACTCTACTCTTTGATCAGTAGACACAACACATAATTTATGTGGTGTCTAATGAATCCAATTAAAAAAAAAAAATCCAATTTAAAAAGTTGGAGGTATAGACTTGGATTATGTTCAGGTGGAAACCCATTTTGGGCTCATTTCCATGCAAAGGACGTTAGAGCGGGCCCCATTTGTATGAGCTGAAGAAAACAAGAGAATAGGAACGACGTGTGTGTCCAAGCGTACGATTAGACGCTGTGGGCGCGGACTGTCTGAGTCATCGCCTATCCAAAGTCACCTACCGCTCGGCTTCCCGTCGTCTGGCTTTCATGCCGGTCTCATGTAAAGGACACCTCACTTCCGTCCCGCCGTGCGGATTCAAAGCTGAGATTTTTTTCATCGTGATCGAAGCTTAGCTAGACCGTTCCCATTTTTAAATGCTGATTGTTGTATTGCATTGGACTGTGAAGGCATGAAGATAACTGGATTAAGTCCACGTTACCACCGTAGCATTTGAAACGCCAATGTTTTGCCATTTGTTCGCTGAATCCCTAAAAAAATGTCTTTTGAAAATATTGTCCCTTTCAATAAATGACTGAAAGTGTATCGGTGATTTTGACTCTCTTTGCCTAAACGACATTGGAACCGAGGTTCACCTATTCACAGATGTTTTTTTCTGCAGTGAAGTTGTTACTTCTTCTCAGAGGATAAAGAATTTACTATTTTATTACTATTATTTGTCTACATGTTTTGCTGCACCATTTTTGTTTAGATATTTGTTGCTTAAGCCCCTATCCCCCTGAAGGGCTAAAGTTTGACGTGTGTTGGCTAAAGGAGTTGCTGTTTTGATCTTAGTTAGTTCGTTCAAGGTCTTAAGGTGTTGCTGAAAGTATGTTTTAAAGTTCCTGCTCATAACGCAAGTGTAACACAGTCCTTCTCAAACAATGGGGTGGCCCCCCCTGAGGGGATGGGGGGGCAGATGAACCCAGGGAAAGGGCTTTGTTTTTGCCATGTCATGTGTAATTGCAATTTTTTTAAAAAATTATATTTCAGGCACTTTGATGCACTTTTTTCAGTTTTAGACTAACATGTAACCTGTATAAAGGCTGTAAAAGGTAGTTAACAGTTATTGAAAGTTTTTTTTTTAAGATAGTCTTAGGTAGCCTATACGTAAACAACCTTTATAGATATAATCATGTTTAGAATCTGAGAGGGGAGTCGAGGATGCATATAGTTTTTCTTTTCTTCCATTTTAGACTAACTTGTAACCTGTATGAACGCTGTAAAAAGTAAGAAACAGTTGAAAGTGCTATTCATTTGTTTATGATGCTTTTCTTTGTTTGTCAGCATTAGGCTAAACGATGTTCTGCTTTGTTTGTAAAGCAAACTTAGATTGTTTTAAATACCCAAATTTGTAATTCTCTATGCTTCATGGTTAGTTTGGCAGTAGTTCCCGAATAGAATTATTCATTAGCCTGTCTATGATGCTTGTCTTTGTTTGTTAGCATCAGGCTAAATGGACTATGGTGTTTTGCTTTGTTTGTTAGCGTCAAGCTAATTGGACTTTGATAAAGCAAAGCAAGGTTGTTTTGAATACCCAATGTGTAATTCTCTTTGTTTTATGGTTAGTATAGAAGTAGTTCCTGAAATAGAATTATTCATGACCCTGTCTATGATGCTTGTCTTTGTTAGCATCAAGCTAAATGGGTTATGGTGTTTTGCTTTGTTTGTTACCGTCAAGCCACATGAACTTTGATCAAGCGAAGCTAGCTTGTTTTAAATACCCAATGTGTAATTCTCTTTGCTTTATGTTTAGTGTTTGACAGTAGTTCCCGTAAAGAAAAGTCACTTCCACCACTAGTAGCCTTCACAATCGACATTACGAAGAAAATGCAACAGTTAGAGACTTCATCCTTTTTTGGCACGGTACGTTCGGTTTCCTGCTCTGTGCTTTAGCATCACACTCTGTCTCAACATCTTACAGGTGAGACATTGTCGTGTAGATGCCACCGTAGTAAAAGCCACATAAATGTGAGTGGCATCCTATAATTTTTTATCATGCCATGAAGGTATTTTCATCCCCAAAGTTAACATTGCATGTAGGACTTTGACTTGGTGATAAAACTCCCAAGTGGTTTAGTGTTGCAGTGCTTTATCTTCTCGTATAATTGCGCTCTAGTACATACTCTGTCAATCATAGTTGGCAGCACTTTAACACTCCAGCACCCTCGCAGCTTCTTTCTCGCTGGAGTCAAAGCATGCCCGAGGCCTTCTGTTTGCATGGGGCATGTAGAGTGTCATCATTGCTACATTTTTTTTTACATTTAAAATATAAAATATACACGCTGACATTGAGATGAGATTCGTTTTGACTTTGGTTGGTAGATAAACAAATGAAGCAAGTCACAGCCATGAGCTTTTTAGTTAAAATTTTGGAATTAGTATTATGAGGTGCTCTGTCGGTAGCTTTTTTCATTTGTTATTAACTCATTAAATACCAAAGACGTAATTGTATGTCTTTACAGAGTCTAGACATTCAATATTGTACTAATCTCCGGTTTTTCCCCAAAAATTAGCTTGAAAAAATGAAAGTAGCTGGCACGTTCAATCCAAGGCTACATAATTATAATTTAGACTAGTAACTAATAACTTCTAAGTGCATTTTTCCCTTGAAAAAAAAAATATAATAGCACCACTACTATTTATCTTACACTTAAAAAACAGAGTGACCGTTACTTGAAAAAAAAAATCACTCAAATTCTAAGCCAATCTTACAAGAAGAGTCTTTGAATCCTACATTTTTACATGTTTTTTTTTTTTATTCTAATATATGTGTCAAATTCACTCAAAACTAACTTGAGGTACAAACTTAAAAAAAAAATATGATTCCACGTTTTAACAGTTCAAATTTTTATATAATTTTGGGATATTAATATTTATGGTTGAGGTACTTAGTGGAAAGGAGGCTTCTTTTTTTTTAATTCTCATGAAATACTATTTCCTCATAATGTAAATATTTCTCTGAGAATTTTTTTCTTGCATTATTGAGATTTTTTTCCCCAAAAAAATACACATTTGTTGTTGCGATTTAATAGTTTTTGCCTGGGGGGAAAAAAGGTTTACTTTTATTTTTTCTTGCATTTTTTTTTCTTGGTATGTTTTATATTTTGGTTTGGAGAGAAAAAAAAATCAATTTTTTTGTACTCTGTACCCTCACTTGCGTCACAGCCTATCCCAGGTGACTTTGGGCAAGAAATAGAATACACCCTGAAAAGGTTGCCAGCCAATCGCAATTTTCAAGTAAAAAGGAAATGACGCACACTGATTTTATGAGACCCGAAGCAGTGACATCAATTCAAACCATGCCAAATCAAGGTGACTATTTTGTCCTTATTTCCTCAGAAGAAAAACACATTTAATTTCACACATACACACAAATGCTCGGGTGCAATATTCTTTTTGAGCAGCCAGAAACAATTGCCAACTTGACAAAATGCAGCAGGCAAGGAAATTTGGATGCAAAAATAGAGCTGAGAAAAAGAATTGTGGTTCAGGTAATCACATCTTACGCACACGCACACACACACACGGACACATCAATGATAGCAGTTGACAGAGGCGTAAAGGAAAAACCTTTCATTAGCCTTTCAAGCTCACCCACACACGCATACAAACACACACACACACACACACACACACAATCTTTTGTCTTTGCCATCAAGCCATCAAGTAGTGAATAATGGCCTTCCCCCCTGCAAAACCACAACTTTATTTTGTCATGGTAATCATTTTTTTTCCTTCTTCTATTGCAACATTTTAGCACTTTTATCTTTGTATTGTTATTTTTTCTTCCAGCGTTTTTGAAATACCAGACTATGACCATTTTGGAATCTCTCTCTTTTTTTTATTATTTTCAAAATTTGAGCACTTTCTCCAAATGTAATTATAGTTTAGTATTATTACATCATTGTAAAATTAATGCAAAATAAATAAAATAAAATAAAACAGAATATATACAATACAATGCCTTTGTTAGGCAGGTACACAAAAAATAGTAGCACTGCTCCTATTGGTGCATACTTGTATCAAATACATATGTTACATTATTTTCTAATATTGCTACTTTTTTCCACTAGAAATAGGTGTATCATATAAAAAAAAAAGTTACTAAGGACCTATTATAAAGTCTGCAGTGTGAAAACAATATAACTTTCATTTTTTTACATCCCATCTTTTCTCTAAACATTTACTAGTTTGGAATATCATTTTTTTTTCCCTTTTGTTTTACTATTTACAAAAGTTGACCTTTTCTCTCAAACTTGGAACATTTGTATTTTTTTTCTATTAAAATGTTATGCCATAAAGAAAAATCTGGAAAAAAAAGGTTTTAGTGTAATGTTATATGCTCTCTTCCTCCCACACCCAAAAATCTGAATTATCTTCCCGCCAAGAAATATAATTTTGTTTTAAAATGCATTGCCACCCCCTTACAAATAACGGGGTCATTAAACACCGTAAATATTAACATTTACCTTTACAATTGCATTAAATAAAGGGTTTTTGTTTTTTTTAAACCCCAGAAATCTTGATCGAGGACAACCCTAAATTTAGAAAACCATTAGCTATACCTAGACCTAAAAATACTACACAATCGTCTTAAAAACGTTTCTGCTTTCACATTTAAGCTCCTCATTTGTAAACCTTTTTTCCAATTTGACTCATATACTTAGAATTACGCCCAATTTTTGAAGACACTGATACCGATCTCGCTATATCCAATTAGCATGTGCTTGCTAGCTTCTGTTTATCAAGAAAATATGTAGCAGGGGTCTATTTCCCATTTGGCACTAATTACAGGTAGAATAACACTTAATGAGTCCGTGAGTCACCGGTTGCCCTACATTTGTTCACCGTGTTCTGCCTCTAATTAATCTCAGCGCAGTCACACACACACACACACACACACACACACACAAACTTTGTCGTCATTCAACCTTCACATCGGTCCGCAATGGGAAGAGAAGACTTCATAAGTGGTTGTTTCAGACAAGAAGCACGACTTCATCTCGGCTTAAACGAGATCGAAAGACTTTAGTGGTCCTGAGTCTGT
Source organism: Hippichthys cyanospilos (assembly GCF_059441005.1). Classification (NCBI taxonomy): domain Eukaryota; kingdom Metazoa; phylum Chordata; class Actinopteri; order Syngnathiformes; family Syngnathidae; genus Hippichthys; species Hippichthys cyanospilos. The sequence goes on from NC_142384.1 coordinate 10,628,837, forward strand.
AATTCACTTTACTTTGTTTGCGGCTCTGTGGCACGAACACACGCGCGCGCACACGTACACACACACGCAAACCATCCACATCTTTCGGATGATCAGTAATGAGAAACAATTGAATTAGCTTGTGCTCTAGTGTCTCTTGTTTGTCTGCTTGTCAATCCGAGTGACGTCACGTGATGTCCCACTCATTTTTATTGATGTACATTTGTGAATGAATGACTTCGAAATATGACGTGTGTTGATGACGTTCAAATTTACAGTAAGGGCTAATCTGCATGTGAATAAATGCTGGAAAATACTGAGAACTAATCTTTTCTGTTAGATTCCTAGATGCGGAATGGAGTATGTTGATTTCGGATGGATAAAGCGATCATCTTCATAACGTGCTGCCAATGCAGTGAAAAGGCTTTAAAAATATATGACCTTACTAAATAATACATCAACGGCAACGCCTCGGTGTGTTTATATTTCGAAGGTTTTCTCAGTAGTTTCTGGTGGCACAACGATTGACTTTACTCGTTTTTCTCACTGCAGTTACGGCCAGTTTATATGTTGCCATCAAAGGTTGTTGACTTCACACAAAGTCATCCTGAAAACATTTTCTATCGTTAAGGAGCCCCAAAAAATTGAAATTGAAATAGCAGCAGCTGCTAGTGTATGCAACTAGTGGCGTATTGCGTTAATATTTTGCCTCAAACTTCTACACACAATATCCCTTTAAAAATGATAATAAAAACATATTTTTTTCTTTTACATTTTTTTAATTGATTTAAAAATAGAAGTAATTCAATCGCTGAATTAGTATTCACAGCCTTTGCCATGAGGCTCAAAATAGAGCTCAGGTGATCACTGATCGTCCTTTTGACATTTCTACAGCTTAATTCACCGGTGTCAAACTCAAGGCCCGGGAGCCAGATCCGGCCCGCCGCATCATTTTGTGTGGCCCGCGAAATGCTGATTCGTCTTGCAAGTTGTTACATACATATAACATTCTGTTCCCACTTGCTCTTTTGAACAATTTTTACTGGCCGCTGATTTTAAAACTACATAAGTGTGTGACGAACCTAAAAATTCATTTGACTTCACAGTCATTCCTGCCCTGTACTGAGGGGGAAAAAAAAATGGTTTGCTGCTACACACAGTTTAGATTTAGGTTAAAAAAAAAAAAGAAAACCAGTCGGTTGTTCAAAAAGGGATGCGATAATTCCTTTTCTACATTCAGCCAACCAGGAGAAATCTATATATTTTTTAACGTTTATGCAAAGATTCAATAATTCAGGACGATATTTAGTAGTCCATCCAAACAGTAAAATATTGGATAGCGTTCAGCCCTGTAGCTCAGGCAACCAAAACTACTGCTAGTTAGCTAGCGTGGCTGTCTTTTGTTTACATTCAGTTTAAGTGTTTGTTTTCAGTAATATGACATATGCTTACTTGTTGATTGGATTGGCTTCCCACAATGAATGTGAAACCACTGCCCTATTTGGCAAATCATCTCCCTCATTTTTAAACATTTAAAAAAATTCCAGATGAGTTTCTATCAACTTGCAGATGGGTTTAAATGAAAATAACATTGCAGAGAAGCGCCTGAGGGAGATGTTTGCGAATTTCATGCCGGCAGGATTCCTCCAGGCTTCTCTCACAGTTTATTAAAACGCCTCTCAAAAGTCTTAAGTGAGATGAAAATAAAAAAACAAAAACATCTGAGATAACCTGCTTTTAATCAGGTTTTTGCAACCTGGCACCTGTTGATAAATGATTATAATTGGCAAAATGGAGCGGGCGTGACAATGGAGATTTTTTCTTTATTAGGTGACGTCGACGCTTTATCGGGCTTTGATCGATGAGCCGATTAAATTGGGGCCGCATGGGCGCATAGTTGAAACTACCTTTGGGCAACCACAGGCATTTGCCTGGCACCTCAAAATACCTAGAGGACCCCCAAACATCTCAATAAAACTATTTAATGAAAACTGAATTAATCATGGATTTAAGATTCCAAAATAGTACCCAAAAAGAATTCTAGACCAAAGTTAAATGCGCCCCTTCATTGAGCCCTACAATGCAACAGTCACAGAGGTATGCACTCTAATATACCTGATTTATGAATTAATATTTGGAGGCAGACAAAGGAAGCACTAGTGTGACCGTTTTGACCCAAGCGTGGAGAAGCTGTGAATTTTTCAGACGCCATCGACAGCGGCTTTGACGTACGACTGGCCTGCTAGCGTTTAACGATGGCGGCCAGATGACAAACAGCCCGGTTTCTGATAGAAGGACAACGAAGATGATGGCTTGATGGGATGAAGAACGGGGGTACATTTTTTTCTTTTTTTTTCAGCTGTGATGCTGCAGAGATTTCGCCTCAAAGAATTAGCCAATGGGCAACATTCTTGTCAACCGAAGGCAGAGTGAAAGCGACTTTACCAACGACTAGCATACTTGTTACATTACTTTTCAGTTGATGTTTTGACAAAGTTGTCAAAAAGACACAACAATGAAACATTGTTATTTGCAATAGGCGATGCGTTGCTAGCAAAATTGCTCCCGAAAGTCTGCTAAAAAAAATTTGTACACCTCTGATGGATTATTATTTTTTTTTTTTTGCCAGCTTGAGATAGAGGATTAACAGGAGCAAAAATTTCAAAAACTATGTACTGAAAACCTCACTACAAATTTTATATAATGCAGAAAAAGTGATTTTTGTTAGCTACTAGCATACCGTACATTCCTAAACACCTGTGCTTGTGGGCAGGTCATTTGGTAAACAAACAAAATGTTTTATACATCCGAATCTAAAATAAGCTTTGTTTTGACAATCAACAAACTACATGTCCAGCATTTTGTCCCGAGTTTCAAGTGAAAATTCGAGATATGAGTGCTAAATAAAATTAGAAAAATACACCCACCCAAAAAAGCAGATAGCAAACAAGGGGTCAGCTTCAAGCTGTTTATTGCCATTTTCAGATGAGGTTTAGAGAAAAGAAATGCATATTTGATCCCTTTAAACACAACTTGCAAATGTCCTCTAGCTTAATGCTAGCACACAAGGAAAAATACAAATCATAGAGGGGCTAGCTAAACTACCATCAATAACATATTAGAGTGCAACCCTTTTAGCAACAAATATTCAAACACAAACTTTGTGTTCCGCACAAGTTTAGAACCTTTGTTGGCGGCAAATAATATCCACACGGATGGGACTTTGAGTGTTAAATGGAGGTAGGAAAAAAATCCCAACAGTGAAAAATCCTTTTAAAAAATAAGCTTTTACATGCTTTGAGCTGTTTTACAAACTTTCTCTAGCTTAATGCTAGCACACAAGTAAACACATCAAAGAGAGGCTAGCAAAACTAGCATCATGGCACATTAGAGTACACAACGACTTTTTCAACACAAACTAGAGTGTTTGTTGCACCAGCTTAACACCTCAGTCGGAGGCAGGTAACATTCAACTGAATGAGACTTTTGTACTCGTCATTCTCCACAGGTCTCAAACTTCAGCCTGAAACAAAATCCACTCTACTTGATTGCGACAGTTACGCTCGCTACATCCCCCGTCATCATCATCAACTCGCCACTATCCCTCACAAAAGCCGCTTAAAAGCATCGATCTTACACAAGACTCAAAGACCCTCTGCTGAAAAGCTAGACTTTTGTTACCATGGCGACCGCTTATAGCCCAAACGCAGCGTGGCTCGTGGCAAGAAAGCCGCATGTCACGGAACAAAATGCCACATGATTAGATGTTCCTTGTTGACCGGGCGCGCCAGTGGGGGGGACTGTTTTGGATCGCTACTCCTGACTCCCACCAGAAACATGAAGCGGTGGTCGGGGGTCAGAAGCGCCGGGTTGAAACCAGCCAAACGTTGCTTTCATCAACGCGCTAGTGGGAAAGCCATTGAAGTAGGTTAAGCATAAAAGCGTCACAGCTGAAATTAGACTGTCCTCCAGAATAGATGACCCAAAAAGCGCTCAACCTTCCTTTTCGTTTCGATGAATGCACCTCTCGCACTCAATCGGCTTTCGTTTTGTGTGATAATGCACTTCCTGTCCTCGTGAATCACGACCAAACACTGAATTTACACAGCTTGATTCAAGTGACACAATTTAGTTTTTTCTCTTTGATGGCATTGTTACAATATGTCATGGAAGCTCTTTCAAATATGTTTAAGAATGTTACAACTATCGGAAATGTGCGCCATCAAAAATATGATTTAAATCAAGAGGTAAAAGTCCACAAAAAAATCTGACTGACCTAAAATACTGGAAGTTAGAATATAAAGTGTTCTCTGGGAGAATATGCAATAAGGTTGGAGCGAGCTGGAATTGAACTTAGCTCCCGTAACTGTGAGGCGGACGTGCAAATCGCTCGTCCACTGTAGTGAATCATAAAGCAAATTACTCACGTGACAATCAAATTCATGTAAATGTCTGCTTATAGATTTTATATGCATATGGTTTGACACTTCACTTGCAATTCATTTTTATATCAGATGCTGTGAGACTGAAACCAAAGACAAATTTATGTTCCACTAATTTGTTCTCAAATGCTTTTGAGTACTTGAGAGCTCAGAAATGACAGCTTTGAATTTACTTTGTCACGAGTGTCAGCCACCCCCAGAGTGCCGCAGACGCTTTGTGACTCAGCACTTAGTCATGTGCGCCGCTTTGTTTTTCATATTCGACGTAATGGGCCGAAAGCACGGAGGCGCAATAACGACTTGAAAATTAAGCGGTACTCTCAAGCAAAAAATGCCATTTTTATTGGGTCGACGCTTTTTTCATACATTCCAAACAAGATGTTCCATTTTTAAAGACAACTTATCTTTAAGCACAAATTAAAATACCAATGTATATCAGCTACATTGAACCAACAACAAAAAAGACCCAATTTCAACCAAAGAAACAAAGTCTGCTTCAATTTGAGCCCTTCAGTTGAGCCACTTCTTGGTGGCCGGGCGACGCTTTCTTGATGCTGAACAGTCGGCGCAGGTTGACCTCCGGGTCAACGTGGTGCCGGATCTTGCGCTCGTTAAACAGGCCGGCCAGGTTCACCTCCACTTTGGCTCGGCGGGAGATGCGCATGCGAAGCTTAAACAGCCGGTTGAGGTTGTACTCCACCAGAGGGAGCTGATTGCCATTCAAGCGCTTCTGCCACAACTTTCGGGGACGTTTGCGATTCTGTGCAAAAGCGGATTGAAAAGTTGAAATTTTTTTCTATAAATACATTTGATTTTGGTAATGAATAATTTCTTACCTTTTGTTTGACGGCACTGGGGTCATGTCGAAGAAGATGTCTGACCATGCTTTCCTGTGGAATACATTCATGTACAAGTTTAGTATTCAGAAATGATACAGCATTAAGGATTTGAATACGGCTTCTCTTTTCCCGAAGGTTTCTTCTATCTTTGGATAATTGGCATTGAGATGCTGGCTCATCGGCCTTCAGACCATTTTAAAGCCTTAAGCACGCTTCACAGTAGTGAAATTAGATAGAGTAAAATGATCTAGTTCTGTCAATGTTTTTTTTTTTAGCTAATTAAGTGCAATTTTTTTTCTACATAAAATTTGAGGTAATCTCAAGTTAACGCTATAATTCTGTAATTGACGGTCCAGATGGAATCTAAATTTTGCAATTGCTCTGGAACACAGTGATGTTGAATCCTAGGCTCATTGGGGTTTCCATTTATTACATTTGCTATTTAATAAATAAAATCAAAAAATCTTTAAAAGCAACCGCCGCACAAAAAAAAAACAAAAAAAAAAACTATAGTACTTCCTACTGTATGTGTCCTTTAGTGTAAATTCACATGTTGGCATTTGTGGAAAATGAATTATGCAGCTAAATCTACCCATTTCACGGAGCATTTCACCACTTGTAGACTGAAAATAAATTTGCTCAGGACTCTGGTAACGACCAAATCACAGCTCAGCTTGACCAAATATAGAAAACGCGAAATATGTATCATTTCTACCACTTAACTAAAAAATAAAAGCACAGCAGAAAACAAAACAAAGACCTAACCATGAGTCTGTATAACACTTATGGATTGACAAGATGTCACGTTTCATACCCGCATGGCAAAGTTGCGCTGGCAGTCTGAGAAGGGGCACTTGTACTTGAGAAGCTCCAGGTGCACCTTGCGGATGTGGTGCTGCAGGTTGAAGGTGGTGGAGAAGTATGCCTGGCAGTTTTCGCGCGGGCACATCAGCACGGGCTTAACCGTGGCGTGGACCCGCTTGTGACGCCGCAGCATGTTGGCCCGCTTGAATGTCTTTTTGCAGACTTTGCATGTATAAGTCACTTAAAGAAAAAAAGTTACTATATTTATGCACACTTTTTTTTCTAACTTTATACCTACATGGATGTTTGCGCATGTGCTTCTGAAGCATGCTCCAAGTGGAGGTAACCACCTGGCAGTTGGCATCCAGACAACGATAACCTACACAGAAAATTCACATCACACTAATGTTTTGGGCGAATTAAGCTGCATTTAAGGGTAGACTACCTGCATGCTTCTTCTCGTGGGCATTTCGGGCCATGCGGGTGTCAAAGGTGGCAACGCAATCTTTCTTTGAACACCTGCGGGAGACAAATCGTAAGTGGACTTCATTTATGTTTCTTTTAATGCTGCTTCACACGCGTTAGGTGGCAAGATTAGTACATTTTGGTCCAAAAGTACATTTCAATGCTTGTCATACTGCAACCATCTTGATTAAAATTGGCAATCATCTCCCATGACATCCGTTTTAATCTGGTTGACAGGTGAGTAAGAATAAAGAGCGTGTGACTAAAAGACCACAAGAAAGATGTTGGCTTAAAACGTACTTGAATTTGGCAGCCAGGCCATGTTCTTGCAGGTGCTGTTTAAAGCGAAATCTCTTCTTGAAAGTCAGCAAGCAGCCAGCCTGAGTACACTGGAGATAAAGAAGATTGACTTGAATGATGCGCAATGCGTATGAGAGTTGAATCATTGGCTCCATCTAGAGGAGATTACCTTGTAATACGTGTCTTTCTCACCATGGGCATAGCACATGTGCCTCTTCAGTTTGTCTGCCTGGAAGAAACTCTTGGTGCAGCTGTCAAACTCGCACCTGTGCGGTAAAGTATCAGCAACTACATTGGCATGTTTATTATTGAATTCATAGTTGTGTTCATTTGTTCTGACTTATCACGGAAGAGTCTAAAAGGGCTTCAAAAACAGAGTTTCTTACAACTAGGGCCTCCTTTGGAAGCAATCGTTTAAAAAAATGCTCATTTAACGTGTTTGTCCCTTTGACGGGACCCAATCAAATAAGACAAGCTAAAGTACACTAACTACAAATCCCAGAATGCACCGTGCTTTAACACAAGCCCCCCCGCCCGTAACCACGTAAATTAGCTCGTGAGCTAATATTAGCTGACTTCGGTCACATCCAGTTGGCCCGCTATGCTACTCCTGTAAGAAGTCACAAAAGTTAAACCTAGCAAACGTTATCATTAATATGACTTACTTGAATTCTTTAACGCCACCATGTTGCTTCTTGTGGCGGCTGAGATGTGACTTTCGGGTGAATCGACGATTGCAGTCGCTCACTGAGCACTGCCACGGACGCTGGGTACATTCATTTTTAATTAAAAACAACAGAAAAGTTTCCTACATTATTTTTAAAGTGTTTTCTTACAGCTCCGGTGTGGACCGTTTCATGCTGCTGAAGCCTGGATTGTTTGGCGAAAGATGCGCCGCACGCTGCGTGAGGACATCTGAACTCCTGCTTCGCCCCTGGACAATCATCTGCAAGTGCAACCTGACAAATTCCGTTCATTTTTTTTTTTTAAATCTTATTTCTGCACTTATATTTTATAAATGAGCTGCGTCCAAATTTGCACCCTTTCTTATACCCTCTTAATTGCATAAGTGGCATCAGCAGGCGATTCTCTCGCTGTGACGTAATTGGGTTCCTTTAGAATAAAACTAATCTAATCGTATGTTCTTGTAAAATTCACTTTTTTTGCCATTTATAATCCAAGTTATTTTTTTCTGTAGTTAAATTTAATGACGATTATATTTTACGTACAATTAAAACTAAACGAAAATGCCAGTTTGCCATATGTGTTTAGCTAACAATCACTGCTCTGCAAGTGAATGTCACATGACCAACAGGTGAGCCGTAATTGGTCATTACCTAATCCTTGGGCACAGGAGATGTCATTTTTCAGTCGACACCAAGTGGAAAAAAAGTTTTTTTTAAAGTTATGAGTAGAACATTAAAAAAAAAAAAACTATCACAATACAGAGATTTTATTACTTACATAATTATTACTTCCTTACTTTTTACAGCCGAAAATGGCGACATAAGCGGACTATACCTTTAACATTTCATTACTTTCTTGTATCGGCAGCTGTTATTTTACTTTATCTACCCTTATCTACAACAAAATATTTCTTAATGTAGACAAATTGCAAGGTGTGATGTTACTCTTTGCACAGCAGAGAGTGCTGTGGCTTTGCAGTTACTGTGAGTGAACTGCAGTTCTGTATTCCTTTCTGCGTACAGTATTTGTAGGCAAAAAATGAAATATTTAGCAAAACGTTTTGATTGTTTTTAAATACATTTTTGTTTTGCTTTTTTGACTCCACAGTGAGAGTTTCAGATATACGAACGTCTACATCACTGATACATGTCAACAGTAAGTTATTAGCAGAATACACAACATTCTGTATACTGAGCATGTATACAGTTCATTTTTGATCAGATTATGCTGCACAAGCAGCAATGAAGTCTTGAGTACCACAGGCCCTCACCTTCCTCCAACTATACTGTATGTTGCTTGTCTCAAAAGGAGGCCGATGAAATATTCACAACGTTCCTCCATTAACAGGAATTCTGCTGGACAACTTAACTGCTTTGCAAGGTTTTTCTTTTAATGAGATATGCGGGGGTGCTGGTTTCTTAAGTGTCTTCAGGCCATATGACTGTAACATCCATATGATTGACACAATAGGGATATTTATATCTGTTTGTGGAGTTGAGCATGAGTGTGATGCAGAGTAAATAGTAATGTTACAATTAGTGATAATTAAATATAAAGCAAGTTTCTGCTGTATATTTTACTCTAAAACACTGTCTAAACAGAATCCATTTTTTTTACTCGGAATCACTCCAAATTCTTTACTCTCTTCCAAATGTAAATGTAAATGTAAAAGTCAACCCCCAAATTTTCTTAATGACAATATGTTGTATGCTACACCACCTTAAACATGGTATTCTGATTGCTATTGCGTTTATGGAGTATCAATTAAGCAGCAAGGTGCAGCATTTTTATTCTATCTCAGGGGCTTGCTGTTTTGCCACACTGACCAAACTAAACAAGTGTGAGGCCTGGTTGGTCATGAGCAGAGTTTTAGCAAGTGTGATGTGATTTTATTTTATTTATTTTTTTTGACGGGAAGTGGCAAAATGGCCACCCACTGAGGTGGAAAAAAAGAATAGTGACTTTTCAAGTCAAACAACCTTAAAGTGCTCACTAAAGTGCTGTACATTTACTAAAATACAAACAAATCTCAACTGTTTGAGACCAATAAACAAAAAATTACAGTAGTCTAGGCGAAATGTAACAAAGGTATGAGGATAGGTTTTTCAAAACCATTTGTGGGGAGATACGCCCTTACTTTTAATCAGAATCGCAACTGAAAAAAGCTTGTTTTGACTTTGATTTTGCTGCCTTTACACTATGTTAATAAAAATGCTATGTTTAAAGGACATTAGTTTGTCAAAAAAATTTGAGTTGCTGTCCCCTCAGGACATTTTTCAAAACTGTTTATTTAAATATTTTGGTACGCATTGGATAATAAGGAAGATCAAGTAGAAATGCATTTACATAAACAAAATGTCTTCATTGTGTTAAATGTTTTGGGGCACCACTGTCATGAATCATGAGCCCCAAAGTGGGCGTATCCAGCGGCTTCCCCACGTGCCCTACACGCCGCAGCCCCCTCTTCCGCATACCGCAAGCACGCGTACGCACGCACGCGCACGCTGCGGAGCGATGCTTCCGCGGAGCTACGCGTCCTATCGCTCGGCGCCTCTTCCTCGCTGATCGTCACCATCATCCATCCTCATCCTCCTTATCGATCCCCGCCGCCATAAAGAGAAAAAGAAACATGGTTAAATGCATCTTCTGATGTTGATGTCCGCGCGCGAGGAAGAGGAGGGGAGATGATGGCACCAGACGCGCCATAACACCTACCTTGGTCTTTTTGCATCCTCATTTTTATTTTGGACATTTTTTTTCTTCTTCTGTTCGTTTCGGTGACGTTTTTTGGCGGCCTGCATGCGGTGACCGGCGGGAATGTGTGACGACCATGCTGGCGGTGCGGTGCTTCTTGCTCTTTGCTGCAGTGGGCGAGCGGCTGGCGGTGTCAGGTAAGAGAAGACACGATGATTGGCAGATAAGGGGGTGCACACTTTTGTCCGGTGCCGGCCTCCCTCTCTCTTTGCACCCATCAACGCGGAGCCTCTCCGGGTTTTGTGGTGTGCACGGTGTGGCCTGGATGGAGATTTGCTGCATTGACAACATTTGTACTGCAGCCCCCTCATGTGCTAGCAACTCCTTGTTTTTAAGCCAATGGGGATGCACCGCCACAACTTGTGCAACACCACTGCAATGTGTTTTAAGCCCCATTTAGCTCTGCAGAGACGCCACTATAAGCGCTGAGCTACATTAAGGAGCACTTGTGAGCAGAGTGGGTGGTTGGTTAGCACAGTTGCCTTGCAGCCAAAAAGGTTCTGCTGTATGTTTAAGCTCTCATCTTGCGTGGGTTCTCGCAGGGTAGTCCAACCTTCCTCCCCCAGTCCAAATTGCATATGTTAGGGAGACTAAATTGTGTTTGGTATTTATTTACAAAAACACTTCCCACTGCAGGCTGTAAATTACAAAAACATGTAGCGAATGTTGCGGCAACGATTAATCGACGACTAAGCGATCAAATTAATCGATAACTCTTTTCGATAAATGAGTAATCGTTAGAGACCTAGTAAACGTGTCCAATTTAGTTGTTTGTATTATCAAATAGACTCTAAAAGGGATACTAATTCTTATTTTTACATACCATTACTACTTTAAAAACAAAATTTCCCACTTGCTCATTACTGAAAATGACCACGTCACCTATTTTGTCAACAAAAATGGCTTAAACAGTTTATTTATTTTAATCCCTTTTCATTTTCTGCACTCTTTGCCTTCCAGGTGTAAACAGAAGCCCACGCCAGGATGGTGGCACCTGGGATTGGTTGTCCTGGTCCGGGCAGAGAACTGGGGACAGCGAGACTTCGGCCCAGATGACCTATCCAAAACGTCTGGTGCAGACGACTGAGTCGGAGCAGGAAATGGCTCATGATCACCTCGACACCAGAGTGAAAAATGACACGGGAACCAACTCGGTGAGTTCGAACTCAGGATGGAGATCATGTGATTGCACAAGTGTGCACACCCATTTATGATAACCCGTTCATATGAAGATAAGGGGAGATGTCAAATGTAACTAAACCACCAGGACTTGCCAGAAATTTCTGCAGTTTCATCAGTGTTGCTGCTAATCTCTTGGCAGCCTTACTGATCATTTTTTTTGCACTGTGGCATGATCAATTTTGGACTACCAATTTCGTTTTTGTGATATGTCAAACAAGTGACGTATTTTACAACGAATGATTGGCAGCAATTGTTAGGATGCCATGCGAGCAATCTGTACTCCCAACACGATCTAGGAATTAGGCATCCCTACGCTAAATGGTCTTATGATCATGTCATAAATCTATTTTTTATATTTATTTATATATTTAATTTGCTTTTTAATGTATTTAAATTAGAGGTGCTAGAATTAATCGATTAATCAATTGCCAACTTCATGAGGGACCTAAAATTGTCCAAATGTTCACAACCTCTATATCTCGTATATAAGGTATATAACCTTATATCTCGACTTGAGGATACTGCTGGAAATGTGAATTTCCCTACGGGGATGAATAAAGTATCTATCTATCTATCTATCTATCTATCTATCTACCTTAGGCTCTCTATTGGAAATATTGTCAGATTTCCTCTGTTCTCTATGGAAGCAGACTTATTAGCAGTGTGTGGGATCAAATGAAAGCATTTGCAAACATCTGCTTTTACTTGTGAAAACAGTGATCACCATTTTTTGCTGATTTTCTAATATATACCATGATATATTTCATGATATATATCATATTTCCCACCAAAAAAGCAATCAAATCTTTGAAAAAATACTCTTTGAATTTGAAATAAGTTAAAAAATAGATAAATAAAAGGAAGGAAGGAAGGAATGAAATTACAATTTCAAAAATTCCCATGACAATATTGATTACTTAAGCATCAGAATAATTGACATACTAATCAATTATTAAAATAATCATTATTTGCATGCCGAATCGAACTATTTTGTTTAGAAATGTTTATGAACTGTTATCAATGCGTACTTTACAAATGTAACCACTTTCTTCAGACCAATCCCAGTACAGACAATGGCCTCTTGAATAATCACCAATACCGAGTACCGATGCCACAAAATTATCCTAAAAGAACAATGACGGATCATTTAAAAGAATGGCTTACCTATTCCATTATCCTGAGTTAGAATATAATGGCTGTAATGGCAGTTTTCTATAGATCTCATTTTTTTATTTCTAGTGTGACTATAAATTATATCCATAACGCTGTATACTGGCTGATTACTGTAGCAGTTTAGCTGATTTTTTTTTCCTTTGAAAATGTAAGACGCAGGTTGAAAATGTAAGACACAGGCAGACTTTTGCTAGCATGTGCGTCTTGTCGCACGTGGGCGTGACGGCATCAAATCGACAGCCTGTCAGTCTCCCTCTCTGGCTCCAGCATCTCTCTGCAGCTACTCGACTGTGCTCAACTATGCAAAGTGGCATCCATTCAGCATGCGCCTGTTCTTTTTGACCCATTTAGTCGGTGAGAATCCCTCGGAATGTCAATGCGGCTCGCCTCGCCGCTTTTGCTCATGCCACCTGACCTGCTTTGCGTGCGTGTTTGCTCACGCACGAGCTTCTTCTTCTTCTTCTCGTGTTTGCGTGATTTCTTTATATTGCGGGCCTTTGTTTGCCGTCACATCGCATCATCGGGCAGGGAGGGGGCCGCTGGGGCTCCCAGCGGCTTCATTTATTCAGTGGTGTGTTGAAGTATGTCCCCATTAATTATAGATGGGGTCCATGTCAGCAATAAGCCATGGTCCTTGTTGGAGCGATCCAATGATGCTCGAATGCCAGCTACTTCCTGTCACATGACAGGATGCTGTATTTAAAATCATGTTGCATAGGTGTTTGGCCAAATCTGGTTCTGAACCATGTGCGATTTTCTTAACATTTTTTTTTAAATCAATTGATTCAAATGATCAGGATCGATATCAGGTTTCCTCTGAGCTTGCTGATGGACTGATCATTTGAATCAGGTCCGATGGGCGGACAGACACCTCAAAAACATGCAGGATAGTAGCCCTCGAGGACCGGGGTTTTTCACGCCTGGCCTACGATAATTGCTTATTTTATTTATTAAAATATTTACTTTGGAAAACAGTGATCAAGGTTTTGTGGGGTTTTCTGACATTCTACACACCAAACCAGGAACTTGATCATAGTTAATGAATGTCAGTTTGAAATATGTTTTTTCATAAAGGCATGGAAATAAAAATGTGCTTTTTGAAATTTGATTAGTTGATTAACCAACCAAATATTCGACAAATTAATCGATTATCAAAATAAATATTTGCAGCCCTTACAAAGCACTTTACTGACCAAACTAGTAACCAAATTTAAAATGAAAAAAATGAATCGATTACGAAAATGATCAGTGGAGAGCAGCCCTAAAACGAAAAATGTGCATCCAATACAAGCGATCGGAATCGTTTTTTGACGATCCCCCTCATGTAGAATCAGTCTGAAAATCAGAAACAAAATCTCCAAATCAGAAGTCTCCTAATATGAATTTATAAATCTCTTGCTTTAACCTGGAAACCAAAATGACAAAATTCATATTTTCCACTTCACCCAAAAACATAGACGCCTGCTTTTGCATTTGAAATCTTTAAATGTTCCCAGTCAAACAAAGGATCATTGTTGTTTCCTGAAAAATTTATGCTCTATTTGTATGTAGGCTGTGATCTATTTTATTGTACAAGCTGAGTGAGTCACTGCAGCCTCCATCAAAGCTCCCCTGGTGCTGTCGGATCCTCTCTGTTTCGTCTGCACCTCATTTCTCTCTGCTGGGTCCTTTTACTGCCTCCTCACCTCCACACTGGCCAGGATCCAGCGTGAGAAGTTCGGCCGTCATCCATCATAGTAGTTTAAGTGGCGAGATGCTTTCAAAGCGTTATCGATTCTCTCGAATTATTCATGGGGCTTCACAAGAGCAGCTCTCTTAAATAGAAATCTTTTGTTGTGCTTTGGCGTATCAGCACACTGTCTCCTCATTGATTTGTTTATGTTTTTGTACTTTTAGCGGGTTGTCCATTTGGCCCAAAGCTGTTTCCAGGTGGAAGCCTTCGGACGTACCTTCACGCTGGAGCTGGAGCTAAACCAGTTAGTACTGCCCGCTCAGCTTGTTTGTATGGACACGTCAATGCTTTAATTGCTGCAGATGTTTCACATTAGTACTTGTGCACACAGAGAGAGCCTCATGCGTCCTCTCTTTGCAGTCACCTGCTCTCCTCCGACTATGTGGAGCGACATTTTACGCCGGACGGTCGAGCTTTGCAATCGCCGGTAAGAGACAAAAACATTAAGTGTCGAACATTGTTGGGGGTGCTTTACTGGACAGGAGTCAGCAAGCAGATACATCACAATTTTGTTGTTTCTTTTGTTTCTATGGATGGGCCACCACTGGATTGAAGGAGAGGTCAAGTCAAAAATATTCTTTACAAAAAGTAATATTGTGTTTGTAGTATATGAATTAAACTGCAAAATCCACCCATTTTTATCTATCTTATGGGGCGGCCATCTTGCCACTTATTGTCAACTGATAATGACATCACAGTTGCCCATTGCTCCTAACGACACAAACGGCTCAGTTTGTGAATACCACATGACCAAACACAGGAAACAAGTGAAGCATGATTGGGCCTTCATCCTCAAGCTGTCATCTTCAGTAGACAGCAGTGGCAAAATGGCTTCCCCTGAGATGGACAACAATGGGTGAATTTTGCTGCTTAATTTATATTCCACAAATGCAATATTAATCAGAATGTCATGTTTAGACGAATGATGGTACATGGAACATTGTAAAGAAAGGTCTTTGGGTTGACTTCCTGTAATACGTAGATTCAAACGACCATGCATACGTCATCTACCCAAACTCTTTTTCAGAGTTCTAACATACATGATTGATGCGATAAAAAGATGACTCCACCGTGTAATAGGCGGCTATAAATCTGCATGCAAACGTACCTTAAATTTATTTATTAACTAGATTATTTCTGGGTAGAATTAATGTTTAAAAACACGTTTTTCCAAATGTTGAGTGAAAAATGAGTTCAAACGTGCAAATGGCCCAGGTAAGGACCAATCATGGCTCAGCTGGAGAATGTCACATGACCCAGAAACCCAGAAAACTGGTGAGCCTGGAGCACATATGCACGTGGAAATATGTTTTTACATGTTAATTGTAAGTTTTTACAGCTGATATTGGCTGTATCCATGTTAACAAAACAGGTCAACCTCTCTAAAATTCATTTCAAATTTCAATCTTGTGGCGTCATAATGCCAAAAAGGCTCTCACAAAGTGAGATCAAGGTGAGGTTGTATGGCACTTGTCAGGCGCTTGAAATGTTTTTTGCTCTCAAGCTTTTTTCAACACATTTGATTGGCTGATCATTTGTAAAAATAACACACCACATGGGGATAGTAATACTGTTTGATGAAAAGGATGAGTGACAATACAGTGTTTAGGCATTTAAGATTTCTACCACATTTTTTCTGCCTAATGAAAAGCATCACAATGTTGTTGTTTTTTGAGATGTAAAGACAGTCAAAAAGTTTGTCTGTTTTTCATTGGCTAGCCTCAGTGTACAATATTTTGTTACTTCCGTGCAGGTGTGTAATGAAGTGGCCGCACTGTCTATTTTAGGCCTCACCAAAACTTGCGCTTGCTTTTAGGATATTTTTATGTCTTCTTGATGGGTTTTAATTGTCACCACGTGTCCTATTTTTGGAAAGCGCTTCCGAAATAGTCTGCCACATAAGCATTTAGTACATTTGCGCATATGCTTGAAAATCAAAGCAAAAGAACAAGAAGCTACTCTAGGATGTCGCCATTTTCTAGAAATAACAGTAAAATGATGTCCACAGAGGATTTCGCATGCCCGCTACTAGCCAGAAGGCATGCTAATGTTTCGCTTTGTTGCCCAACGAGCCACCCAACCGCTCTGCCTCCGTCCTCCTGACCAATGGCTATTCTGTCTCCAAGGCAACCAGTTAGCTCAGCGGCGTCATTAAGTTCCTGGCAGCGGAGAGAATGAGAGACGAGGTTGGCGGAAGGGAGAGGAGGGAAAACGGGAGTAAAAAAGCATTCCCGAGTGCGTTGAGTGGCTGGCAGAAGACAAGGGAGGATGGAGGGAGATGGAGTCCTGCGTGGAGGCCAGATTGTGGCGCCGCTTGACGGAGGCGTCACGTGACGCCACGGGACGTGGGAGGCGCGATGCGTTCGGGGACGTGCGTCACCGAATCGGGCCTTTCTTTTCAAATGGCAAACCTCCATTTAAGGAGCACGGTGATCCATGCTTCAAAGTCACTGAAATTGAAAGAATTTGCGTAACGACGGAACGATACATCTTGTATGCGACATAGATTATGTCCCACAAAATTGCCCAAAACCTTTTTTTTAACTGTACTGTATTGCTTTTCATTTCAACTGTTTGTGGAAAAAGACAACTATAATTGGAGCTTCAGTAGTACTTAATGTATTTAGTATGTGCAGTAAATACAATTCATTTATTCAATAATATTTTATTATATAATTTATCAAATGGGCAAGTAAAAAAAAAAGTTTTTACAAAAAGATGTTCTATTTTGCTCTACTAGTACATTTGTGGAATATGAATTAAGCAGCAAAATTAATACTTTAGAAATTCTTACTCTGTTTGTGTTTCTTCTAAAAAAATATGACCAATAGTGACACGCTGATGTGACTTTAAGTACCAGGTGTTGATTTATTGAAGAGCTCCTTCCAGGAAGGCTCGACTTCCACCTCACTTGTCATTTGCAGACGAGTATGGGACGCAAAGTAGGTCACAAACGGTTCTGCTGAGGGAGATTTTTTTTTTTCTTCTTCTTTACCTCGCAGCTGACCTGTCAAGCTGTGAAGTAGGAAAATGCGCATGTGTGTCACCGGTTGCGAGAAACCTCCATGTTTGTGTGTGTCCACAGGGAGGAGAGCACTGTTACTACCAGGGAAGGTTACGAGGTGTGCCGGAGTCCTGGGCGGCCCTCTCCACTTGCCACGGTCTGTGGTAAGACCCCCTACCGTCACCGCTTTGACCTTTTATGCACTTTATAACATATTCATCTTGTGTATGGCCTTTTTTTTCATTCAAAGTGGGATGTTCTCAGACGGTCTCTTCTCCTACGGGATTGAACCTGTTCACAATGACAGCAGCGGGGTAAATAATACAGAAATCAAGCTTATACATGTACATGGCGTGCCAAAAGTGGCGAGTGACATTTCATAATACCTTCCACGTTTTTTTTTTTCCTTCTTTCCTTCATTGCGCCATCCTTCCAAGTTCCTTTCTTGTCTTCAAAACCTGTCCAATTCCACGGCTCAAGTGCTGGTCATGTGATATCCACAAACTGAGCTGGGATTGGTCGTTACCCGATCCTTGCGCACGTCAATATTTTCAGCTGGCAGCAAATGTGGCAAAATGTGTTTTTAACATTGTTAATTGCACATGAAACTAAAAATGTAATTATAAAAAACTTTTTACAGTGGAAAATGGCAAAAGAAGAGAACTACCCTTTTAAAAAATAAACAGTGACCCGCTCATGAATTTACATTGTTGGAATTTGGAAATATGTTTTTACCCTGTGACCAGGTTATTCCTGCGTGTTCGTTTAATCTCCCCTTAAAGGAGTGATTTACGTACATATAACTAATAAAATAATTAATAAACATTAAAGAAATATAAAGTACCTTGAAATACAATCATGTCGGCACTCACTGTTCATTGCAATTTGAGCCGAGCTTTATCTCCAAAGTCCAATACTGTAAGTTCAAAGACAGAATTCTGGGCTTTCTTCTGCTACCGAAAACTTGTGAACAAGTTGGGCAGAAAGAAGCACCTCTAGCGAGTTTCGCCCAAGGTTATATTCCTGTAGTTTGCAATCGATGAGAACGCTCCATTGCGTAGGGCCTCTGGGTGGGAACATCATGTTTTGACGCCATCTCGTTTGGTTCGATTCCCTCATCCAAGGATTGTTCCGGGTTGGCCTGACCGATCCCCTTCTCCAGCCAAGGCCCTGCAAAACAATTATTCCCCCAAAAGCCCCCAACTCCTTCTCTGTTCTATAAACATCCACTTCCTGCCATTTCCCTGAAGAATGAAATTCTTTGGCCCTTTTTCCTGGCCCACACTACACCATTAAAAAGCCATACCGAAGCTAACAGTTATTTTGTTTTCCCTTCTTTGCCAAAGTAACCTCCCCATTGTTCATGTGGAAGTAATAGCAGTCCTGTATCAGTAACCTTGGTTATACAAATATAGCAATTAATAACAACATAATCACACAATGTGAGCACAAGCACACCGCTTTTCTATTTGTCTCTGAACCCAAGGTCGGATTCCCAAGTTTAACACAAGTTCAAAGATATGAAAGCTTCAACCACGGAGAACAAAGTTGTTTATTTGTTTTCAAAGAATTACTGATTAACTTGATTCAACTTCGCCTTCAGGATCAACATAAATATTGAATTAACATGCAAGCTACTCCAAAGTACTTTTTCTCTCCTTCAACATTTACACTTTTTCTTTTGCACGAATATTACCTGATTGCCTTGTGTTGTAGGAAAACGGCGCCCACCTGATCCATAGGATGTCAGATTTCAGGCTCACCCCCCACTGTGCAGGTAGGCAAGATCATTTGTGTGCTTGATTTGGCAACGTCCAAAATAACCTCATGTTTTGGTCTACAACATAGCATTCCCTTTTTACTATTCCTTGTCATCATAGCTGCATATATAAAACCTATTTGGAGTGTGATTCCAGATTTTTTTTTTTTTTTTGGAATAATGCAGATAAGGTGATAATTACTTTCCTAATGACTTTGATAATGAACTGCAATGTTTGCCTGTGTGTGCCAAGACTGCACAGAGGACAACGAGTGGGATGGCAGAGGAGGTGGCGAAACCCAAAGGGGGGCGCCACAGCAGCAGCAGGAGGTGTCGGGTGCACCAAGGCGATCCAAGAGGTTTGCTCGCAGACCCTCCGTGCAGACCGAGACCAAATATATCGAGTTGATGGTGGTCAACGACAATGACATGGTGAGGGTTCGTAGCCTGATGTGCCTCTTTGCTGGGCTGTTTGACAGTGAAGGTTGATTTGTGTGTGTGTGAGAGTGACAATCCATCCATCTGCGCATGTTTTGTCTCCTCACAGATTGGACAGCTGCGACGCTCCGGCAGCCAAACGAAAAACTTTGCCAAAGCGGTGGTCAACATGGCGGACGCGGTACGTTGTTTGGAATGAGCATACTTGCATACTCTATATCAGTGGTTCTAAAATGTATCCCTTGGGGTACATGAAGGCATTTAGCGAGTATTTGTCATTTTTCAAGGTTTCTTCAATCCCATGTAACGGTTTTTAATGCCGTGCCGGGAGCAGTACCTCTTCCTTTTCAAATTAAGAGCAAATAATTTGGAACACGAAGCAAATCATTTCTGAGTTGTATTTTAGTCTTTCCCTTGCACAGCCTTGTGTGACTTGATTTTAAAGTCTTTAAAAAGATGCACACAATTTTGGTTGATGCATTTTCTGACAGATAAGCCAGAAATAAAACAGATCTGACAAGATCTTTTGCTGAATAAAATACAAAAAGAGACACCTACAAAGGCAGTTCCAAAATGTAATCAATCAAACATAGAGGGCACAGCACTCTGTTTTGAGTTTGTTTTTTGTTTTTTTTAATCATCCAAAATTGCTTTGCGCCATTTTAGGAGTAGTTGGCTGAAAATAATATTTCATAGAATTGAAAAATGATTAAAAACCACTTGGGTTTTAGCCCCTTCATAACCAAAGGGTGTTTCCTGGGTGTCGTGATCCTGTAGATCTACAAGGAGCAGCTGAACACGAGAATCGTGTTGGTCGCCATGGAGACATGGACCTCAAAGAACATGGTGCCAGTGGTGGAGGACCCTCTGACCACACTTCAGAATTTTATGAAGTACAGGCGGGACAATATTCGCGAGCAGAGCGACGTTGTCCACCTTTTCTCGTGAGTAGATGAATTTTGAACGTAGTGCAACCTTTGCTGTTGTCACACTGTTTGTTTCTCTTGTGCACCTTTAGAGGGCGCACGTTTCAGAGTGGCCGTAGCGGGACGGCATACACAGGAGGAGTCTGCTCTCCGACGAGGGGAGGGGGCATCAATGAAGTGAGGGAACTTTGTTTTTCTTTAGTACATGTCAAAATGTCTTGAACACCCCTTAATTCAGGTTGTTTTTTGTTTTTTTTGCTTCAGTTTGGGAATGTTGGTGCCATGGCCATCACTTTATGCCAGAGCCTGGGCCAGAATATCGGGATGAAGTGGAACAATGCACGGAACTCTGCGGGTATGATGTGAAGTAAGGGGTGCTGAGACAGTTAAAAAAAAGAAAAGAAAAAAATTGAAGGAACATTCCTGCACCAGCACTTTTGTAATTAGACTTGTCGTGCTTTTTCACCTGCATTTGGAACATTGCTGGTGCTGAACAATGAGTTTGTTGATTAAAGTTGAAAGGCCATTTGTGTCATTATTAAATGACGCCATTGGAATCCAGTGAGTCTTATCCTGCTGGAACATTTCTATGAAATGCTGACCATCATGTGATTTCATAATTTGAAGGCCTTGTTCCTTTTTTTTCCGTAGGAGACTGCAGGTGTCCCGACACCTGGCTAGGCTGCATTATGGAGGACACTGGGTAGGATGTAAAGAATGAATTTACTTCATTTTATCGTATGAATCAAAGGAGAAATTTGGTGCATCGCACCAGATGGCGCTGTACACAGTTTGATGAATTTGAGTAACATTTGTAGTACAGATGGTTGCATTGTTGTCACATTGTACCATAACGCCATTAATCACCACAACGTTTGCACCATGTTATCATTGCATTGTATTTTTATGACAATGGTCTTGATGTTTGTATTTTTGTTTGCTTTCTGACGCAGATACTACCTACCCAGAAAGTTCTCTCGTTGCAGCGTGGATGAGTACATCCAGTTCTTGCTCCGGGGAGGAGGCAGCTGCCTTTTCAATAAGCCCTACAAGGTGAGAGGACCGACAAATAAATATATCGAGCCTTGTTATTTTACTGTCAGATTAAACATTAGACAAAAACATCACTGGTCGTAGTTTTGCATTTAAAACATCTGCACAACTTTGCTTTCTGCCAACTTAATGCAAACACATTACAAAATGGCATAGATGGGCTGACAAAAAGCAACTCTGTGTTCCAACTTTTAAACAATGAGCACAAATGGTGCAGCAACACATTAAGACAGACAAAACATCAACAGTCCTTTATCATCTGCAATCAATTGCTAATGTTACGGCAACAAACCATGTCGCAGTAGTTGTGAAAGTAAGCTTCATTAGTGTCATCATGACTATCTACTACTTCCTGGTGGTCAAATACTGCTCTTCAGAAAGAGATGCATTGCATTAATCATCATGCATGACCTTTTTTTCCTAACTGCTCGATGAGTGTATTGTTTTTAGAAGTTGTAGTATTATAGAATAGTATTTTCGTTGTTGTTGTCTGTTGAGACAAGTATCTTCCTCAGTTTCTGTTCTCAGTATAGAGAGAAATCTGTGGCTTTCGAATATAACTTTAATAATCTGCCCCGTCATGGTAAACTTGCAAAGAAATGTGTGCCAAATAAGATTTAGTTGTTTAATGGTTCAAAATTAGTTCGTTTATGCTCACAGCTGCTAGACCCTCCAGAATGCGGCAATGGCTTTGTAGAAACCGGTGAAGAGTGTGACTGTGGATCCCAAGTGGTGAGTATAAATCTCCGTTTTTGATGCTATTCCAAGACAGCTAAAGCTAAATCGTGTGTGTGGTTGCAGGAGTGCGCTCGCAGTGGAGGAGCCTGCTGTAAAAAATGCACACTCACCCACGACGCCATGTGCAGTAATGGACTGTGCTGCAGTGGCTGCAAGGTGCATACGACAGATATTGATTGGAAGCGTCAGCGCGTAATCGTTAAACTGTTTTGCTTTTTCAGTATGAGCTAAGAGGCGCGGTGTGCCGAGAGGCTGTCAATGACTGTGACATTCCAGAAACCTGCACTGGAGATTCAAGCCAGGTAGTTTCATGCATACATACACATTATCTGCATGTTTGTAGCCCACTTTAAAAGAACCAAAATCAGTTTTTTGTCCGTCCCTTCTGCAGTGTCCTCACAATGTCCATAAGTTGGATGGCTACACGTGTGAAACTAATCAAGTAAGAGCTTCCTTTTGTGCAAATGTACTTTGTGTGTGTACATTTGGATATGTACACGTCATTTTGTCCTTTCAGGGTCGATGTTATGGCGGACGATGTCGCACTCGAGACGGACAGTGTAGGGCGCTCTGGGGTTTCAGTAAGTATTGCTTGACTAACTTCATCGTATTGTTTCAGCCTGCTCTTATTTTTCTATCATCTGCCAAGATTCAGCAGACAGGTTTTGTTATGAGAAGCTCAACGCCGAGGGGACGGACAAAGGGAACTGCGGTCGGGGTCCAGGCGGCCAAGGCTGGCTTCAGTGCAACAAACCGTGAGTGATGGCCTTTATTTTTATGGAAGACAACTTACAACTCATTACAATTCATTATTTTGGAGTGCATATTTGGGTGTTTTAACAGTGTTTGTGAGGCGCATACCAACAAAATCCTTATGAAATACTTGCGCACACACACCTGAAAAATGACCGCCAGTCGGGCGGTCTCATTCTCATTTGGCAGCGAATGCAACCCAAGTTTGGCAAACAGAGAATGATGAATTTTTAAAAGTTAAAGTTTGTGTATTGTTATTTTTCATCTTTAAAATACACAATATGGCAGTTTTTGTTTTTTGGAGCATTTTTGACAGCATATCCGTGTTTTGATTAACAAGGGTGGTCATGGAAAGAGTTTGATTCGCATTGCAAAGCACAATTATTTACATTTATTCCTTTGGCCTGTTTTTAGTATACACAAACAGAAAATATGCGATATATGTATTCAGCAATTAACAAACAGTTTGGTTTGGTCCTGTCCAGAGATGTTTTGTGCGGCTTCCTGTTCTGCGCCAATATCAGCAGCAAGCCAAAATTTGGGGACCTTCAAGGCGATGTGACCAGCTTCACCCTTTACCACCAGAACAAATATTTAGACTGTCGGTAAGTTTCGCTCCAAGAGGTTCTGATCCGTCTAGTGAGGATGACTACGGAAACGTGCTGTGCGCTTCTTTCAGGGGCGGCCACGCTCTATTGGAGGACGGCTCGGACCTGGGCTACGTCGAGGACGGCACCCCTTGCGGGCCCAACATGATGTGCTTGGAGCGACGCTGCCACCCGGTGGCGGCCTTCAACCTCAGCAGCTGCGCTGGGTCCAACTTGGGACGAATCTGTTCTGACCATGGGGTAGAGCGACCTAGCGTGAAGTTCCAATGCTGAGCAGACACAAGTAGTGGATGCTCTGACGATTTTTTTTTTTCTTCCAGACGTGCAGCAATGAGGTGAAGTGCATCTGCGACAGAGACTACACCGGCAAGGATTGCAGCGTCTTTGATCCCATTCCCGAGCCCACCGTCCCGACGGGCCCGGAAAAGAAAGGTGCACAGCAACTCTTTATTGTTTACTCCTTTAAGCCTTTAACCATTCTTTAACACTGTCCTCCTATCATGTCTCATAACATTTTCATGGTTTGTTAACGTTAGTTGCCTGGGAACTTCAAGTTGACTATGCTAATTTGGATTTAAGACAAATCCAAGCAAAATGTTGTTTGTTTTTTTAAATATTTTTTTTCTATGCATTTCCACTAGTCTAAGCACAAATATCCTTTTTAAAATTAGAGATAGTATCATTGCTAGTAGTAGATAATATCATTAGGAGTCAAGGAGGTCAATAATCGATATTTGGAGCCAATATTTTCAGTACAACAGAATATATCTTTATTAAAAATAATTTTAGACAACATACAACTTCATAGCAAAATCTTGAAAAAGTTCAAGGAGCTCCCAGGTTATCAAAAGGTTTAAAAAAGTTCAATAAAAGCGTAAAAAAGTAAAAAGCTCCCTAAAATTCTCAAACCCTTTAAATGTTCCAAAAATTTCATAAACAAAAGTGGAATGTGTCCCCAGGGTCTTCTGAACAGCTAATAAACTTCAATGAGAATTTAAATAATGTAGTTTATTGAAGTTAACAGTTTCAAATTCATTTTTTATCGGCCATCAATTTTGTAAAATAGCCAATGCCAAGCACCAATTTCAATAAACCCGTGTGTGCGTATTCAACAGAACACACTGTCCACTCTCAGGCCACATTCCATTTAGCTTTACGGGGGAGCTATGGCAAATAAATGAATGCAACTAGAAACCAATTCTCTTCTTTTCTACAAGCTGACTCTTTTCACTGAAGGTTCTGTTTCCTGTTCCTCCTCCTCCCCTGTCCTCCTTCCTTTGCGCAGGTCCTAGTGGCACCAATATCATAATAGGCTCCATCGCAGGTGCTATTCTCCTGGCAGCTATAGTCCTGGGGGGGACAGGATGGGGCTTTAAGTAAGAGTTCTGGCATGCGTTTGTCCTTCCCGCCTGCTTCCACGCTGCTCAACAAGTTTGCCAGGGCTCATTCTGGGGAGGGGCGTGGTCATCGTCCTGCAGCTAAACACACACCTTTGTAGGCTTTAAGATGATTCTAGTGTGCCAGGCACCACCGCTGCATTCCCTCCTTCGCTTTGGCCCGGTGCTCTCCTCACCTGTGCATGCTTCTCGCTTCTCGTCTCCGTTGACACTCTGGCCTAAAAGGACCACCTGCCTTGAACATTTACAGACAGCAGCCCGATTGATTGAAAAGAATCAGAAACACTATTGAAGGAATCCTTTTAGGGTCAGAGGTAAGTGTGTGCAGTCTGCCGCATGTATGCATGAGCTGTCCGTCGGGGTGGGAGGTTTTAGCTTCGACCTGCTGCTCTGCATGTCATGTCGAAGCAGAGGAACCTCTAAAGTCAAACGCAAACTGTTCAAACTTTGATTAGTTTAGGAAGCTGTTTTTGCCATGAGAAAGAATTAGAACGGAACGAATCAGTTTGTGAGTTTTTATTTTTATATAGTAACTCAATTTGCTTTTCCTAGCTAAGAGCCTATCAGAGTGATTGTCACCCCATGCACTTTGCAATGTGCCCATTAAATGATAACTATGTGCAAGCGATTTATTCATTCAAATCACATTTTAAACGCTAAATAACACGAAAATATCTTAATACTCAATTATAAACATTGCTATTTACTTTAGGCCTGTTGAGTGAATTGGGCAGGATACTGTACAACGTATGCATCTCACGTCACGAAACCAGGACTGAAGTACTGTACAAACACTGACCCTAGCTATGATCGAGAATCTCAGTGAAGAAAAAGTAATTCCTGTGAGTGTTACTCACTGCAACACATCAATAACAATTCCTCCTAAAATTGTAACTGCAGCATACTTGTAGTATAGTGCTCAGCCAGTTGTCCTTGGGTGCATGTTTGAATGTTTACTGCCTATGTAAGCTGTGTTTATGCTTCAATGTTTTCAAGTGTATGGCACTTTAAAAAAATGTCTAAAACCTGGAAGATTCAACCAGGTGACAAGGTGTCAGATCCAGGTAGCGGGCTGGTGACAATTGCACTGAAGGCTGAAAATGATGGGTGAAATCTACCGTTCTGCAGCAGTTTGTCATTTTATAATGTTTCTCGTCATTTGGCGGTCTGTCGGCAAAAGGGGCGTCCGTCAGTACTGATAGACTGCCCACCTCTACTATACACTGGGTGCGTCATAATTTAACCGTGTGTCATTATTTATAACATGCTCTAATTGTATAAACATTCCCATAGCATAATTGGATTTATTAATTTCCAGAGACCAACAGGCAACACCATCAACACCACAAACATCGTGTTTCTTTTCTTCCTCTCTAGATTAAACAAATCTCATTTAATTCCTCCTAATTAGTGCTCTAATTACATGATGCTAGCAAGCTACGCAGCTAGCTACACAGCTAGCTATCGATTGTAGCTGTTCTAGCCATTTACGGTATTTCAGGCTATTTAGTAACGCTTGAAAAGATGAGTTTATCTATGGACCTTGTTGAGACTACCTACCTAGCTAGCTACGCAACTAGCTATCGAATGTTTTTCTTTGAGTCCTCTACTGTACTTTAAGCTTTCTACTTAAGCTTAAAAACCGTATACTTTGTGGCCCTTGTCGAGACTATCTACCTAGCTACATAGCGAGCTATCAATTTTATATTCGATCCCTCTACAGGACTTCATGCTGTCAAATTAAGCTTGAAAACAGTATATTTAGTGGCCCATGTTGACACTAACTACCTAGCTACGCAGCTAGCCACACAGCTAGCTATCAGTGGTATCTAAAGCGATATTCCTCGTGTTTTAGAGGTTTTACTGTAATCTAATGTAACATAACAGTAAATAAATCTCACAATTGTGCTATGCAAGTAGGTGCATATGAATTGTTGACTCAATTTTCCAGCATGGAGGTGGCCGGTCACTTAGCATTCCCACGCTTCATCGTCATTTATAAATTTTCTCTTTTCTCCCTGTCAAATGCTTTGTGGATGCAGAAACATTCGGAGAGGAAGGTACGACGTCCATCATTTTTTATACTTTCATCTATACTACCACCACTACTACTACTATTATTACTAACAATAATATAATAAAAACAATACATTTTTCAGATCTGGTGGAGGATAAGACACCAATCATCCGTCTCAGTGTCCTGCCAACTTCCTTTCTTCTTCATCATCATCTTGGTCGCACGATGTCCACGTTGGAGGAAAAAAAAAGAAGAAAAAAAAGGGAACAACAACAACAAAATGTCTTCCACTCCTGTTCCCGTCTCTCCAGTCCTCCTTTCATTGTCATCAATGTTCTCTTGACTGTGTGGGACACAGCGGGGTCTTCCTCCAACGTCACGACAAAGCAAATCAGCCAAGATGTCCGCACTGCCTGCCTGAACCACAGACTTCTTCTAATGAAATTTTTACTAGCTTGATTTGTAAAATAAGCTAAAGATGCTAAAGAGGTTCATTCCCTGCCACAGCCTCAAGAGCTCACGCACATTTCCTCCACTTTAAGAGCCTGGACTGGATCATACATGGACCGGATTCAGATTTGATCTGGTCTATATCTGGACTGGACTCATTGTGATCCGGATTTAGTTGGGATGTCTATTGGATCGGGGTGACATCTGGATGGATGGATTTAGAATTCAAATGAATCTGAATCAGATTTTGAGTCAATCTTGACTTCCCGAGCCAGTACCTGCTCGTATAGGTTGTATCTCAACCACATCACCCAGACTGCGTTGAGAACAAATCTATATTTAATCAGGACCAGATGACCGATATAGGCCACATCTCTACCCGGATTGATTATTGAGCAACCTGGACTAGACCTGGACCAAATTTGGACCAGAATTTTACTGTGCTGGACCCTGTCCTGCACTGGCATGAGTCTGAACCTGATTTGGACTAGATTTCTATGATGCAGGCAACCAATTTGCACTGGACCTGGACTGGATTGGGATTGGATCTGGACTAAACCTAAAACACAATATCGGCCCCAATTATGTACTAGACATGGATTGGTCTGGAATGAGATCTAGATTTAGCTGGACCGTTTTGGGCTGTATGGAATGGATTAGGACTGGAGCTCCACTGTACCATCTTTGGACTGAACATGAATAAATCTGGACTGGATCTGGGCTAGTCTAAACTAGGCATGGGCTATTATCAGATTCAATCAGTGTGGAAAAAAAAATCCAAGCATGTTTTCCAAAGAAGAACTTGAGGAAGGACCAAGTGTTTTTATCCCAACTGCCAACTGACTCGTCTGAGTGGACCCGTTTCAGGAAGACTGAACAATTTTGGGATTTTTTTTTTTTTTTTGGGGGGGGGGGGGGGGGGGGGGGTATTAAGACCAGACAATTCACTGACTCGCCATGCTCACCACCTTTCTACTGTTTGGACCCAACGCTTTGCTTTTTTTTTTTTTAAAGAACAGAAGAAGAATGTGTGCACGTCACTACAAAGCCCTTCTACTTTTCAGTGTAATAATAACATGAAGAAGAATGTCACCTAATGAGACTTCGGGGGTTTTCCCCTTGTTTGTGTTCATGGATGTTGAAAAGAGTCCATTTTGCTTTGTTAGTAATTAGCGCCCATCTTCACATTAACAGGGTCATTACATCTGATGTGAGGAAAAAGTTCTCATTCCTAATAGGAACTTGTTATTGTGACAAATTAGTAGGATATCATACAAAATCAGGACATACAAAAACAGTTTCCCTTAGATTAGGGTTCCTTATACAGCGTTTCTATTAACACAATCGAAACTTGGTTTTAAACCAACTGTTTGAGTTTGGAGTTTTTTGAAATACAAGCTATCATTCAGTCAATTTATTTGAGCTGTTTAATAGCACTATATGTTAAAATTTACTATCAAATGTCTTCAAAGAAATATAAACACTTGTTTAAAACAAGCAAACAACTGCCGGAAAAAAAGGCACTGCTAGCTTCATGCTAATGCTATTTTTAGCATCTATGTTGTGGTGCTTTGAGTACTATTTTTTAAATACACATTAGATCAGTTAGTTTTTTTTTTTTTTAGGGAGGGTTTGAAAGCACCACTGTAAAAATTTTAACTGCAATATTTTAGATTTTTTTATTATATATCAACTGCCAGACAAGTGTAAATATTAGTTAACCACTGTTAATATTTATACGAAAACAAAAAAATGTGTTTTCATTAAAAAAAAAAAAATCAAAGGTAAGAAGAAAAATAGCATAAGAGGCTCTTTTCAAGTGTTGACAAAAAAAAAAGCCAAAGAAAAAGCAAAATCCTTTTATGCCCACTTAATCAAGGGACACCAAAATCGCATGTGGTGTCATGTGTACCGGTACTACTTTTTTTTTTTTTTTCCTTTTCCTTCTGGTTTTGAGCCTGCAAAAGTGTTAATTTTTTTGTGTGATTTCCTACTAAATTCTCACGAGAACGCCGCCATTTTGTGTCCCTGAGCGCATCACTTCCTGCAGGGACTGCTCTTTATTGTAAATATGTGCAAGCTATGCTGAATGTTAAAATGCACCGTATGGTTGAGGGGAACATTTTGAACAGCAATTTTTTTTTCTTTACACTTTTTTTTTTCGTTGGTGATTGAGCCCGCTGTCATGGCGGGTGTGTGAGTGTGCATGAGCGTGCACTTTTCTGGATGGGGTTTAAGCTTTGCACTGTGTGGGATGCACTAGTGTGGCACATATTAGGAGAGTGTGTGTAATGTAATGTGCAGAGCTGCTATCATCATTTGAAAAGAAAAAAAAAGACCATATTTTTAGACACTTTTTGAATTTAGACAAAATTTAAAAAAATGGAAGAAAAAAGCCTTGCAGATAGAGAAAAGTGAAGAGGAAAATAAATTTAAAAAATTAAACTTACTCTCGTCACTTCTTGTCTGGTTGTTATGAGATGTTTGTATAATTCAAGAATATTTAAATATTGTTAGTGTTAAAACAGCTTACTTTCCCTCCTATTTAGTGAGATATTTTGCTGTTATTAGCTATAATAGACCAATTAGATAATAATAAAACACATACATAAAATGTTAAGTTTTTTGACATCCATTTTTGAATTACTATTTAGAAAATATGTGATAAAATGAATATTGCTTTTCAAAAAATAACTGCAATGCTGACAAAGAATTTATCAAAAATTAAAATAAAAAATGAAGAATAAAAAATCAACATAAAATACAATAAAAAATACAAGATTAAAAAATGCAGTTTGAAAGATGAAATAAAAAAGTTTGATGCAAACAAATTAGTAAAAAATATGCAATATAAAAAAATTGAATATTCTAAGCTAATTTCTATTTTAATTTAACATTAAAACACACACTATAAAAATAATACATCGCAATGAAAAAAAGTGAGTGTGAAGTCAAAATATTCTTAAAACACATTTTTTTTTTCCAAATTAAAAATAAACTCCCAATTCAAAAAATATATTTTAAATGATATTAATATAATAGCATTTAAAATATTCATACAAAATAGACATAAAAAGAGTGGACAAAATAAGGCCTTTTTTTTTAACTAAATTTAATAAATTACTGAGATTAAACGAGAAAAATACAGCTGATGTACAATTGGATAGAAAAACATCTTATTTTAATATTGAGACAATGTTTGGTATAAAAAAAAAAATTGGACTTCTTTAGCTGCTTTTGTTCCAATTAAAGCTGCAAGGGTGTGGCACAGACAACAGTTATTTTGAAAAAAAACAAAAACAAAACAACATTTAATAATAGAGGCTGATGACAGCCAAGGGCAAACACGTCAATCTTCCATCTCGATCGACATGATGAGTTCCTCCTTTCTCTGTCAGGTTCAAAGTTCACTCCGGCACCTCGCCCGTGTCCCACTTGGTCTTGGGCTCCTGCCACCACTCGGAGAGGATGGACTCCTCGTAGTCGCCCACCCCCTCAAACTCGGCGTCGGGTCGCTCGGAACGCCGAGAGGCGGCTTGAGCTTCCGGACTCACCTCACCCTTGAAAAATGTCAAAAGAGGACAGTAAGCAGACATTTTTATCTTCTTGTTTTCTTCTTGGTCAAAATGTCAGCCTGGAATTCATTGTGGGGAATAGCGAGTTATGGCGTCTTGCGGTCCACACCTCCTGACCACATACCACACGCCGCTGACGGAAAACAACCTCACTTTCCACCCCCGGATTCGGACCATACGGGCTACTTGCTACTTAGCCGTAATGCCGCAAGCAATCTCTAAGGCAGTGTGATATTTTCAAGTGAAATGATTTCTTTTCTTCCGCTAAATTCATTTGGGGCCAACTTCCAAAAGCTGGCCTTTGCAGATTGCGTCGCGTGTACCTCGTGCTCTATTTGCAGGTAGTTGATAGCAAATTGCAGCATCTCCTTCTGCTTGGTGGTCTGGTTGAAATATCTGGAAGCCTCCTGCAGAGGGAGGAGACGAATTGATTAAATAATTACACCGTACAATATCTTTTTGATCCTCCTGAGACCCAGAAACACAAAACGTGCACAAAAAACAAATAGGCTCGGTCTAACGAGGAAGAGGAGCTAACACAATTTTCTATTCTTTATTTTTCATCAAAATGAATATAAATACTACGGCTCCATTTTTTTGCACCCGAGTCTGAGTCACCCGATTTTGGGGATCAGTCCATAGTCCCAATTTCATACCTCAGCAATATATTAAGGATTGGAAAAAACGTGTAAACTCTTTTTTATCTTTTTTTAATGCACAAAGCCTTTTTTATGAATGGTGAACCACTCATTTAACCAAGTAGCCTAAAACATTGGCTGTATTTAACCATGTTTCTGACTTTTAACATGTTGCGTGTAGTGCACTTTTTTCTTTTCGCATTATCTGTTTGAAAAAAGGAGACTGAATAAAATTTGATGAAATGTACATTTTCTAACGCTGACCCCCCCTCAATTCAGATCAGCTGAAAATGACGTGACTTGGGTCGGAATCTTGACATCCCTTGTAAATACTCTTAATTATTTTAAGGAATACAAAAAACGGATTTTATGTTATGATAATTCATTGACAAACTGTCAATAGGTGCCAAAAAAAAAACAAAAAAACATTGACTTTAGTTTCAATTGGTAATAGTAGTAATAAAGGCTTCTTGTTAGGACGTCAAGGATCTCAAGCGACAAATTTAGCGCTTTCTTTATGGCTGGCGTTAGAATGCAAATAAAATGCACAGCCCGAGTTTTTATGTGACATTGCAGCTGGCAAAGGGAGCGCGGCTCTCTAATTAGAATGCCGACACCGCATTAGCGCCGACGTTCAAGCTTTTGGGACTTACGGGCCTCGGCAGGAAGTCGTCGTCGGCTAGGCCCCACTGTTCCCGGTAGAAGCGGTAGTACTCCACGTTCTGACGCATCACCTTGTCGGCGGGGTCGAACAGCATGTAGCTGGCGGCGCACGGGGCGGCGCTCTTGACGTCGTTCACTGTAGGCGAGGTGGCCGATAATCAAAGTCCATCGGAAGTTGTGTAAAAAGAAAAAGAAGAATCATACGTTTATAATATGAAAACTGGAGGTAGTGGTACATGGTGGCCACGAACTGGTCCACGAAGAAGCCCCCCACGGTGGGAGTCAAATGCTGCTCGCAGCCCACTTTACATTTAAGGGCCTCCAAGTACAGATCTGAACACACACAAAAAAAGCAACCAATCAGCAAATGATCAACATGAAAGATTGTGTTCAAAAAATCAAAATTTATATATATATATATATATATATATATATATATATATATATATATATATATATATATCGTGTGTGTGTATACACATATATACCGTATGTGTTAATGTATATGTATATTTGTGTGTATATTTGTATATGTGTGTGTACACAAACGGATTAAATAATGCTATTTTTTACTTTACATTTTTTTACTTACCATATTTCCCAGACCATAAGGCGCACCTAAAAGCCTTAATTTTTTTAAAAAGCCGATGGCGCTCCTTATAATCAGGTGCGCCTTATATATGGATCAATATTGAGATTAGGATTCGTAGATGGGGAATGAATTGATAAAGATTTACCTGTTTCTTTTGTGTTCTTTTACAGTTGAACAAGGTTGGTCATATTGAAATTGAGTTATTATGCTAGAGTTTTAGAGTTATTATTTGAGTTATTATTGTTATTACTTTGAGTATTACTATATTCTGATTGAAAAAGTTTTAAAATATGTCATTAATTGAGGGTGCGCTTATTAATCCGGTGCGCCTTCTATATGGAAAAGGTTTTAAAATGTCATTAATTGAGGGTGCGCCTTATAATCCGGTGCGCCTTATAGTGCGGAAAATACAGTACATTATTTTTTGTCTTTAAGTGGTGGTGCGTCCCCCAAGAGCCCTCTATACACCAATTATCACAGCCGATACAGTTGTCAGTAGTGGATCTAGTTTCAATTATAGTTTCTAAACTAAACTGTGGTGTGTGTGCACCAACCAGCAAGTGTCGGATAGAAGTCCTTGAACTCGAGGATCTCGTACGATCCGTCGCAGGCGGCCAAGCAGGTCGCGTACACGTCCAAGTAGGAGGTGACGGCCTGCTCCATGAGGCGAGCGCTGCTGCTGAAGTCGCCACTGTTATACAGCGTCACGCTCTTCACGAAGACACTCTAAACACATTTCGCCCAGTTTTTCAATGATGATACTTTTGTGACCAGCAAAGAGCGATCTTAAGATTCAATCATGGGACTAATGATGTGGCAGAACCTCATATGGCTGCTCCTCGTGGTCGATGAGATGGGGCTCTACTTCAATCAGAGTCTTGTAGTAGTTCATGTTTTTGGTCAGCTGGGGGTCTTTGGGGGTTTTCTTTAGGTAGGTATGGGCTGCCGACACCGCCTTTGGCAAGTTGTTCAGCTATGGGAGGGAGTAGAAAGATCAGTAGACAAAAATTCTTGCTTCTACATGCAATGTCCAGATGCACACTGCAACTTACTAGCCGAAGTGACCAGCTGTTATGATTGTGTGAAATAGCTTGCTGGTCGCTGCAGTGACAGAAAGTGAAACACTTCACTCGCATTCGCGTTAGCATTGGCATCTAGTTTCATTAATTTAGCACACAGCATTTCTGGATTTCTGTATCGTGATCTGCCCAAAGCCAGCTGGGATAGGCACCAGCAAGCCTGCGAGCCTTGTGAAGATAAGTGGCTATAGAAAATGGATGGATTTCTTCTTTGTGTAGTTTTGAACTTCTTCTATCATGTAGGTCATTAGGTGGGTGCCACCCAGTGTCCAAAATGTGACACTACAGCACCATTTTATTCCGTTTGATTTTCTTTGCTCTTTACTGAACTTGAAATGAAATTGGACCACTTATTTTCCTTGGGGCATTTTCCTTCCATTGGATATTTGTGATTTATCGTATTTACTTCATTATAAATCTATTGTTCATCTTATTCTGTGTTCTATACTAAATATGTATTACCTAAACACATTTAAGAAAGATAATAGAAAATATATATTATCTTCTACACTTTAAGGAAAAATCTTATATTGGAATTATATGTGACCCAAAAGGAAGTTTTATCTTTATATAAATGTATTTTACAACAATATATTCACAGTTGAGCACTGCTATTCCCTAGGAATTGGGACTGAACAAAAATCTACCTATAAGTGACAGTAATTGTTTTCAACAAAACCATTTGACCCGTCCGGTTCACTGGTACTGAATTGCAAACAGTGTGATTGTTCGTCAGTGGAGCAGTGATGAGCGTGATGACGAAAGCCCAAATCGGCATAAAGCGCCATGCAGAAGAACTGCAGGTGTACCTAATGTTGCGGCGCCAGGGGTTTGCCACATCAGCCCACCAGAGAAGCAGGAGAACAGTGGGGGATTGTTTGGGGGAGACGTGGCAAAAGCTCAACGAATCGCCCGGCACGAGGTCCCTCCGAAAGCTGACTCAAACTTCCCTCCGGCAACTTTTGTTCTCACCTGGAAGTACGCGTACTGTATATATCGATAAGGCGTCCTTTTGTCGAAACTGTCCAGCAGGTCTCGCGGCGGGTGCGCAAGTTGAAACACGGGGAAGTCGGCCTTGCACTTCTTCAGGCACGCCGCCCTCAGGAGGATGTGGCGCACGACGCGGAGATGCCCGTCGTCCCCGCCGTCTCCCCGGCTCACCTCGCTGCAGTTGCGGCCGCAGAACGCCTCGCTGTCCCGCAGCAGGCGGTGGAGCCGCAGGCTGTGCTCCAGGTACTTGACGCTCTCGGCCCAGTTGCGTTCGGTGTACTGCTGCATCGCGTAGTCGAACGTGGATTCCAGCGGCATCAGCTCGGCGGCGGGGAAGCTTCGGAAGCTGTACTTCTCGTACTGGGTTCGAACCGAGAGCAGGGTCGAGGCGAGGAACGCTAACGCCGTGGCCAGGCCGCGCGAGAGCATCGTCACCCGCCGTCTCTCGCTCCCGGGACCGGGTCGCGGAAAACTAGTGGAAACTTGTCTCCTTACTCCTTGACTGGCTGCACGTAGGCAGCGAGAAGCAAGCCGAGGTAGACTTCTCAAATAAAACGACATCCGGGTAAGACTTTCAAAATAATTGCAATACGGCCTCGCATCAACGTATAACCCGCTGTATAGCTAGATGTAAGTATTCCAAATGTTATCTACAATAATTTCTCATAATGCAATAGATACTAGTTTTTCGCTGATAGCCGAAAAGACACATTATTCGTGTTTTAGCGAGAATGCACATTGAAGACAAGTACTCGTGTCCGGTTTTACTCGCGCTTTGTGAAACTTGACTAAATTGTTTCGAATGCCTGGAATACTCATTTAAGACACCCCAACAACCGAGGTATAACATGAGAAAAAATGCTTATCAAAACCTTCTTATAAGCAGATATTCTAATCCAACCAAGCTAACAAATTCAGACATGTTCAGGCCAAAATTATTTCCCAAGGTTCAATAAAATGTATCTTAAAAAAAAGTTAATGACCTGTAATTTGCTTATACTTGCTTGTAGTGTATGTTTCTGTCGGTTTGATATGCATAATTTTACGCACAATTTTAACCTAATGAACCGGATTATAATAAAGATGTGTTTTGTGTAAAAAACAATACACTAGAAATAATGGAGGCTTGCATAATGTCAACAAAGAACCCTTAAGTTTCAACCATGGTGAGTTTGCATTCCCTCTAAATTTCAACCACTCTGAAGATCATATATATATATATATATATATATATATATATATATATATATATATATATATATATATATATATATATATATATATATATATCGTTTAGGTTTATGCCTGTCATACTTAACTAGTATCGAATCTGCCTGCGTGCATTAACTTCCTGCCACACTTCTTGAACTGGAAACTTTGTTGTTTAAAAAATGTAAAATTTCATGACTTTTTTTGCACATAATTGACGTACAGCCAACAGATACACAAGGGACAACATTGCAGAAGATGTGGATGAACGGAATATGAGCGTATAGTTCTAAAATATCGTATCATATTCTTATCTCTTTTTTTCGGGGACTACTATGCTGGCCCAGCAGGAGTTACACGTTTGCACAATTCCATTAAGAGCCACTCCCCTCTCCCCCTTTTTTCTTTTCTCCAGCAGCCACGACGAAGATGAATAAAGTCAAGACAAGAGACAGAACTTGAAACGGACGTTCAGGCTGCGCCTTTAAAAATAAAACCATGAAACACAGTCTATATAAGAAGCATTCTTTTAACATTCAATTTAGTATGTTTCGAGCGACATATTGAGTGACTTGCAATCTGATCAAATTATATTAGCCGTTTCTTGGGCAATTTCATTTACGGTACAGCTCTACATAGTCTATGTTTTACATGTTATATTTTATTTTGAAAATGATGATAGGAAGTTTTTTTTTCATCCCAAACTATCGAGATATACATCTGGTTCGATTCTGAATTGGCAGATGAGGAGTCCTTCTCAGCCGCTCAACTCGGGATGCTCACGCTGCTGCTTTTGTTCCACGTCGTCGCCGTGAAATGTCACGCCGAACCGCCACCGCCGCTGGACGTTGTGGTGGACCGTTACCACATGCCCAAGCGTTGCCCTCGCGAAGTCCAGACGGAGGACTTTGTTCGGTACCACTTCAACGGAACCTTCCAGTCCAACGGAACGATGTTCGACTCCAGGTGAACTTTGTTTTACGTCACTTTTCAATCAATCAATCAATCAAATTTTATTTATATAGCCCTATTCGGTTTCCGTTTAACCTCCAAGGTGTGTTCTGCACACGCGCATCTGTGAACTCATTAAAAGAAAATAGACATGTCGCAAGAGTTTGCATGTAATTTTCAAAATAAATAAACTTTTAATACGTTGCAAATATATTTCATTTGCGGCTGTTGTACTAATTTAACTTCTGAAAAGAAAAAAACTCCGTGCATATTTGTGATCCCTAAAATATAAAGTTTTTTATGTTCTTGTAAACAAATATACGTAATTATTTTTTTAATTCCTGTAAATACCAAATTTAGATAAACATTTTTGAAACCACAACAAATACAAACGATATGTTGATTCTGTAGTGAGCTGCAGCCTCTATTTAAAAATCTCTGAAAACAAAACCACTCATTTTTTAATAAAATATTTAGCAGCTTTTGCTCCTAAATGCAGCCTTTCTCTTCAAACTCCAACATCAACTTTACAGATGTCCAATGTGTCACATGTAGTGTTGTCTTTCTTTTCATTTTGCATCCATATTTGTGCTTGCATGCAGTCACGCCCGAGGTAAGGCATTCGTCAGTCAAGTGGGGGTGGGCCGCCTCATCCATGGAATGGATCGCGGCCTTCTCGGCACCTGTGTCAACGAGCGCCGCAGGATCACCGTCCCGCCGCACTTGGCCTTCGGGAGCGTGGGGACAGGTAATGCTTGTGTAATGGTGGGAAATAACCAAGTGCAAATATTTTGATACCATACGTAATTCATTCTTTGCCAGCTCAATTAAAATTGATTTTATTTGTCTACTGCTGCCAAAGGCAAACTTAAAATGTTAAATCATTTTTCATCCCTGCACAGCACAAGGTTGATTTAGTTTTTGTCTAGTTTGGCCTCAAACGCTTTTGAAAACACAACAGATTTGAGCTTCATGATGTTTTTCAACTGCGTATCTGGCAGGTGGCGTGATCCCGCCAGACGCCGTCTTGGTGTACGACGTGCTATTACTGGACATTTGGAATTCTGAAGACAAAGTCCAAATCCGCACGCTTAGCAAACCCGAGCGATGCGTCCGTGCCGCCGCCGCCTCCGACTTTGTCCGCTATCACTACAACGGCACCTTGCTCACTGGGAAGACTTTTCTGTCCAGGTGATTGTGGGCGTGTGTGTTTCGGATCGTTTTGTGTGCATCTTTTAAACTCGTGTATGTTTTAGCCGCAGGAAGAACGCCACCTACGACACTTATTTGGGGCAAGGCGACTTGATCGAGGGCATGGAGGAAGGCTTGCTGGGAATGTGTATCGCAGAAAGACGCATCATCATCGTGCCGCCGTTCCTGGCCTACGGAGAGAAAGGACACGGTACTGAACAGCCACCATCTTGTTTTTTGGAATGGCGTCCAAGCTTGCATATGTTGACCCCCAACAAGGAAGGGCGGTGCCACCTCAGGCCACACTGGTGTTTGACGTCCTGATGGTGGACGTGTTCAACCCCAAAGACGACATCGCGGTTGAGATCCAGGAGGTCCCGGAAGGCTGCGAGCGGCGCAGCGCCAAGGGCGACTTTATCCGCTACCACTATAACGGCACCTTCCAGGACGGCTCCCCCTTCGACTCCAGGTGAACGACCGTCTTCCAACTACCGTCACGGGCGGAGGAAAGGCGAGCGACTTCAGGGCTTCAACACGCCAGTGACTTATAACAGCATGCCGTCAACCGGGATAATACCCAAAGCGACATTTGAGAATTGTGTGTGTGTCAGCTACCAGAGGAACAGCACGTACAACACGTACGTGGGCCGAGGCTACGTCATCGCGGGCATAGACACAGCTCTGCAGGGTCTTTGTATGGGTGAGAGGAGGAAGGTGGTGGTGCCGCCTCATCTGGCGTATGGAGGAGAGGGCGTCAGTAAGTAATCCTAATATATATATATATATATATATATATATATATATATATATATATATATATATATATATATACAGACACACACATGCAGTGTTCGTTTGTTTTTGTGGTTAATGGGGACCACAAAACTGCTGCAATAAATGAATTTCATAGATACACATAAGCATACACATGTATAATTGTACAATTTGTAGAAATAACAACCCATGATTTCTAATAATAGTACATATTTTTGCAAAAATATGAAAATAATGAACATTTTGGACCCAATTCCAGTGATATACTGTATCAAACGTTCATTTTGTTTTATATAGGCCGCTATCTTAAGGCTTATTCCGTGAATTTAATATTTTTAATATTTTCAGAGGCTGAAGTGGGCATGAATAGGTTGAAGTTTTCCTACATGCGGTCATGCTGAGCTAGGTTTTTTGTGCTTGGAACGCCGTAGGCGGGCTGATCCCCGGCTCGGCCGTGTTGGTCTTCCACATCCACGTGCTGGACTTCCACAACCCCGACGACGAGGTGGAGGTGAAAGTGTTGCGGCGGGCCGAGGACTGCGGCCCAGGCAGCCAGAAGAACGACTGGCTGCGCTACCGCTACAACTGCTCGCTGATGGACGGCACGCCGCTGTACTCCTCGTGAGCGCCGCCCGCTCCCGGCTCCCTGCATGGACTCGCTCCGCTACTCTTTACGTTTCCTCGGCAACAGCACGTTATGCCCGCATGGCATCAAGGTTTCCGCACACACCCGACGTGGACTTCCTTGCATTTGTTTTGCTTTTTAAAGCGAGTCTCGCTTCATTGTCTGCGCGTGTGCGCGTAGGGACCAGAACGACTCGCCGTCAGTCACCACGCTAGGCGCCGGCGAGGTGATACCCGGTCTGGAGCGAGGTTTGACGGGCATGTGCGTGGGCGAGGCCCGGGAGGTGGTGGTCCCGCCGCACTGGGGTCACGGGGAAAACGGAGGTGGGCGCAAACATTCTGGATAAGCTCATTTTGTCAAACTCGAAGCTGGTGGGCCAAATCCGGCCCGCCTGATTATTCTTAGTGGTCCGTCACTTTCGGGATTGACTGGGATTATAATGAATTGTTGCCCCTTGCTTTTGCGCAGCTGGTATGGTTCCGGGCAGCGCGGTTCTGCTCTTCCAGCTGGAGCTGGTGGAGCTGCAGAAAGGCGTCCCCGAGGGCTTCGTCTTCGTCTGGCTAGGAGACGTCCCCGAGCCGCTTTTCGGCGCCATGGACCTTGACGGTGACGGTCAGGTGCCCCTGCAGGAGGTAACCCACGCGGTCCCCTCACTCGTAACGTTAGTTCCCCGATTTTAAAAATGGATCAGCAAGTTACAATGTGGATGGCAAATACTGTCGTTTTGGAACTCATTCACTGCCAGCCCAGTTAAAATGGACTTGAACTGGTCTTGAAATGGACTTGGAAATTGACATGAACAAAATAAGTAAAGCAGTTAAATACATCAGTTTACTTATAAGCGCTCAAGTTAACAAATAATAATGTAACTGAATTATTCAAACCAAGCACTCAATATTTAACCTGTTATTTAATAAAATTGTGAAGTTGTTTTTATTCATTTATAAGTAGATAAACATGTGTATTAATTATAAAATTATTATAAAATTATGTATAATGATACTTAAAAATAGCTTTTGAACACATGAATATATTATCTTTAATAATTCATAGTCACAATTAATGCCTAAGATATTAATAACTGTGGTGAAATAGTTTGATTTTCTTTCATGATCTAAAATAATTGGGGATAAAAGAATGAAAGAAATATTAATGTTATTTGAATGATACAAATATTGAATAATGCAAGTCATTCATGCTTGCTCTTTTCACGTTGCTCTTGCTCTTGCTCTCTATGAAAATCTTATTGTTCATGAGTTGTGACTGTTTAAAATGTTGAAGATCCTTGATTACTTTATTGGTGATTAGGTAGATATATTCATGTATATGAAATAATGACCAATGCTTGTCAAAATTAATTGTTCAATTGCATAAATGGGCATAAAAATAAGCAAAACATGAACTCTTCCTCGTAGTTCTCGGACTTCATCACGCTGCAGGTGCAGAAGGGCAACGGGCGCCTGCGGCCGGGCGTGGCACCGGATGACATCATCAGGGACATGTTCAACAGTCAGGACCTGGACAAGGACGGGAAGATCGTGGCCCAGGAGGTGACGCTACAAACGGACGACAAGGACGAGTTGTAAAAAAAAAAAAAAGGCCAACCTTGCCCGAGCGATCTGCGCACTGTGATGTCCAACAAGCCACTATTTGGAAGATTGAAAAGGACGCAACCTTAGCTAACGCCTCCGCTGCCTTCAAAGAACATGAAGCCAGAAGGTCCCGATTGCGAGGTAGACGTGGAACATGTTGATCTTCCATCATTCTTCTATGCATTTGTCCTGACTTGTCATTTGTAAATATTCATTTCTGCTAGTCAAGTGTTGTATGTGTGCAAACGAATTTATTTGAGACAAACCACGACATTTTTGCAATCTTCACTCAGATATTCGTGGTGAAACGCCATCCCGCTTCTCTTCGATAGGGGGCAGTATTGCTATTTCAATTGCATGACAAGCCATCCCGTTTTACGCCGATACACGAATGCCCATTCATCACTTAATATTTATGATTACCTTGGTGCATACATTAACCCATCGGTGTCGATTTAGATTCGATTTTTTAAATAAAAAACACCAGAAGGCTAAAAATGACTTGGATCATCAAAAAAGGTAGCAGTTGAAAAGGCACCGTGTGTTCATTCCTTAATGCTTGCAAATGGGATTTATTTGATGGCAAAGTTTAACAGTACGGCTATTGACACCCAGGGGTTAAAACAAGTTTGTGACCATTTATAGTGAGCATTTAAAAAAACAAAAAACAAACAGCAACCATTTATAGTAAGGCCTTTTTTAATAAAAAAAATAACAAGAATGTATCCTCTCTTACAGAGGTGACAAAATGACAGCACATTTATTTAAGGACTAACTTGACAGTGTACAGTGCAGAATTGAAAAGAATCGAGGAAGAGGAGTGTTTAAAAAGCAACAACCCCCACAAACGTGACTTGACATTTTCTGCACGTGTCAGCGCCTATGAAACGTACAGGATCGCGTGCCAACAGGAAGTAGCGTGAGGCGGCAAGAAAAAAAAAAAAAAAGTCATTTGGAAGTGTCCAGTGTGTCCTCTGCATCCAAAGGGGTGTCACTTATTTCCCGTGAGGTAGAGCAGCACG
Source organism: Hippichthys cyanospilos (assembly GCF_059441005.1). Taxonomy (NCBI): domain Eukaryota; kingdom Metazoa; phylum Chordata; class Actinopteri; order Syngnathiformes; family Syngnathidae; genus Hippichthys; species Hippichthys cyanospilos. Next base: position 10,671,238 of record NC_142384.1, read on the forward strand.
GCGTTGGCCACGTCCAGCGTCTCGTCCTTCACCAGCACGATGTCGTAAGAGTCCAAGTACGACTGCTTCCTCTCCTCCACCTCAACATCAAGAATATAATAAAAGATGTTTATTGTTGATGGCAAAAGTGAAGCTTCGTGAAGCACCTGTGATAGTTTTACATCCACTAGATGGCGCTCTTGTTTTGAAGATTTAACACTATATTTATTACGTTTACCCTGTCCCTTTGAGTGCCATCTAGAGGAGTCCAAAAATATCTTCAAGAAGCTTCGTCCATCGCTGTTTATCCATACATGGTATATCTCATTTTTTGACACAGAAATTCTATTATTTCTATCCAAACATTTTACGTCTGTGACAAAGACCACAATTACATTTTAAGATATATTGTATTGCAATACTGCATGTGTTATTTGAACATTAAATTTTAGGCTGGCGTGCAACAAAAAGCATTTGTTCAAATAGTTTTTTTCTCCACTGTGAAAAAGTGACGCTGCAAAAGGTGAATCGCGTTACAGCGGGGGAACGCTACGAAAAAGTCTTTTTTTTTTTTTTTTTTTTTTTTCTATAAAGGCATTGGTCCAAATAAATGCCAAAAGCCTGATACCATTCGGCTGCCTAAAAGTACATAGCGGTGACAGTTTCATTTTTATCTCTGGTGTCACCTTGTCATTGAGGAAGCCGATCTTGAGGATGTTCTCCATGTCGTGCACGCCGTCGGCCATGTTAAGGTCGCCCAGCGAGTCTCCCAGCAGGAGCACGTTGGGTCGGGCCCGCAGCTCCTGGAAGTGACCCGTGTTGAGAAGGGCGCCCTCCCGTTTGTTGTAGATGTGGATCAACTCGCCCTTGAAGGCCCTCAGCACCCCCTGGTGGGCGGGAGGGAAAACGTCGCGTTAAGTTTGCCAAGTTTTAAGTCGAAACCATCGCATTTCAAGTATGTGGCCATGCGACTGTAAGAAATGAGATACGGTGATTATCTGCTACTCACCGCCTGGTCAAAATCCATGTAGTTGGAGAAGACCTTGACGTTGGGGTGGAAGACCCCCGCCTGGCGGATGACCTCTTCCAAAATGTCTCCGATGCCGGCCGAGAAGATGAGCAGAGGGATGCTGTGCTGGTGCAGTTGCGAAAAGAACAGCTGGTAGCCATCCCTGTAATCAGAACAGATTCTTTAACATTCATGAGTTTTATTATCATATGTATAGCATTATTATACCACACAATGAAATTCTTATTCTGTTCACGTCGCGAGCAGCAGACTCCATTCCAAAATGGAGCAAATAAATACATAGCAATCATTTTTAAAAAACCAACAAACAGAAACAATGGTGCTAATAATATAGTGCAAAATATCATGTAGTGCAAAATATTTATGCATGTAGTAAGAGGCAGATTAGTGAATGAAGGATTTGTCGAAATCCGGATGGCTTCTGGGTAGAAAGAAAAAAACTAAACGCCATTTGCAATATCTATTTTGTGTCAGGGTCAGATAACGGCAGGCGTTGAATTATGACAGCCAAATAAAACTATGTAAATATGATTTCTAACGGATGTTGATGAAGAGGAATCTGAACCTCGCACGACCTTAGTTTGGCGTCGGACTCTCGCACCACGGCGGCCAGCAGGTCCTTCCTGATGTTCTGTTGCACCAGAAGCTCGTGCGCTTTGGTCCACCTTTGGTTCACGGGTGACAAATGAGCACCTTTTCAGCGCGGGGGGCAGCCATTTTGCCAGCCACTCACCACTCCACCATCAGCGGCAGCTTCTCGTCGACGGAGAGCGACGAGTCGATCTCGATGGGGTAGTAGGTGTTCAACAGGTCCTTCAACTGAGGACAGAGGAACATCCTTTTACTTTTGTTGGAAATGGGGAAAAAAAATTGGGAAGTTTAGAAAATTTAAGCCTTGATGACATATCAGTTTGTTAATCATGGAGAATCCATTCAATTTTTGAGAGGTAACAAAATTTGGAGATTCCGTTTTTCGTATACGGTTCTCTATGTGTGACTCGCTATAAAAAGTCTACAGCTGACTGTTTAAATGGCAGGCTTTCGCGATTGTTTTTCAAAAACGTTCTCCGTTTTTATGTGACCTATAATTTACTTAACTCGTGGGTGTCTGGGGATTTTTCACAAGCTAGGCCTTTCTATCACAAAAAATGGTCTTCGTGTGTGGAGTTTGCATGTACTCCCCGTGCCCATATGGGTTTTCACCAACATTCCAAAGACATGCAATAAAAAAAAACGTCCTTAGATGCATTGGCGCATACAAATGTTTATTTTTGTGTGCCCTGTGATTGGCTAGCAACCAGCTCAGTATAAAAACATATGGCAAGCCTGTGTTCTAAATGATACATCTGTGAATTTTAAATGAACTTTCTACTCACTTTTCCTTTGCATTCTTCATTTATTAGCTTGCTGTTGTCAAGAATATCTGTACACAAACAACAAACATCGCATTTTTACCCTGCTAATCATTTTTTTTTTAACATATCCGAACAACTGTACTTACTGTGACAGGTGGGACATCTTTTACCATTGAACGCAAACCTTGTGAGGGTCATGTCAAAGTCTGAGATAACCTATGAGAGAATCAGAATGATAGACGTCATCAGATTTGAGTGGCAGATGTACTTAATGTTGTGTCCCGCGCTGCTGCTTGACCTGTAACGTGTTCGAACCCGCATCCAGCATGGACTGCAAAATCTGCTGGACTCTCTGCGGGTCCTTCATACACACGGATGGGTTGGACAGCTCGGAAATCTGGAAAGCAAAGACCAATTTCCATTATTGGAGACACAAACAGGTCACTTTATCATCCATGCGACAAATCCCCCTAAATAGGGTTGGCTAATTAAAAGTTACACACAATTGTAGCATCACGAGATAAATCGATAGAAATATAACAATTTCTTCTAGAACTATCTGAATTGACAACATAGCAAGTGAAATTGTGAAATCACGTTTTTCCCGACGACAGTAATTAGCTCGGTGCTAGCTTATGATGCTAAACTCGCTTGAGTACACGAGAGGCATTCATTCCATGTGCAAAATAGTCACCCCATAAAATATTCCAGGTAAAATTACCATGTCCACAAAATCTTGTGTAGACGAACAACACGGTTTATTTAGAAAGAAATGTTTTATGGGTAGTTCGTAGCAGGTGAGCTATCCAGCTGTCAAGGGAACATGTTGTGTTCCCTTCCCAGTTCAGTGTAGGAATACTGACAACTCGTACGGCAGTTCACTTTTGCTAATATAAATTAAGATGCTGTATTACATTAATAAAAATAGGTGATGTGATTTAATATATTATAGTCACGATTTGTTTGAAAATACGTTGCTTTTGACGAGATGTGTGACGACAGAGCAGGGAAAGGCACATTTACGAACATGTGACTTGCCATTGAAAGCAGCACAGCTCTTGCATAACCCCAATGTGTGCAATGCTCCGATGGGAAACACATACCAAATGTTCCGTTTTTTAATTTTTTTTTATATATATATAAACCTACTATCCCAGTTGATAAAAATGTAAAATAATAAATTATAAACACATTATTGGATCGTATTAATTTGTGAGTTACACATCAATCTTATATTTTGTGAACGGCCATTGGTTAACGTGTTTAGTTAGCAGCAGCATCTATCCAACGCCACTGCTTTCCTGACTTAATGCCCAACCTCTTATCCTAAGTTACTACAATAATTTAGCTACAGAAATAACAAACATTAAGACAAAGGTAGACCGTTTATTTGAATGTTTAGAAGGAAAAAAGTATTTTTTAGGTTTCCTACCCCCCTACCGCCTGTTATAACTTCAACTATGTATACAAAACAGTAGAGCCTTGCATTTTTATAATTAAAATATTTTTGTAAGTTTAACACAGTAAATGTATTTTTTAGTTGCCATACCCCCTTACCATCAATACACATCGTATTTCTGAGCGCTTGTCAAATATGAGCACACAATCATAATGCTGATGACTTTATTTTCAAGTATTTCAAGGGGCAAGCACACACATAATGAAGCAGTGCAAAATCTTATAAGCTCAGCCGTAGAACAATAACAAGTGTGGACAAAAACAAGACCTTAAATGTTGCTGGAATTTATTTTCAACTGGACTCATATTCAGATCTTGGCAGAGACTCAAAACCTTTTTAAGACTAACAAAGGGAGAGGAACAAAAGTGCTATTTGGCGCGAACGAGGAACGACTTGGCTTCGTAAGACATCTGATATAAATGGAATGCCTTCATTATGTCTTTAAAGAAATATAACAATAAATACAGAGTACAACGCCAAGTTAGTCTAAGCTGGGGAATGGAATGACGTCTTCGTGTCTGTTATTGTGGAGGTTGCACAGAAGCGCTTATGGCACTAGAAGTGTTGACACGCTTGCATGAGATTGTCACAGTGTTTACAAATGGAACCAAGCCTCCATCTGGGAAACTAGCCACAGAGGAATGTCAAATATATATATATATATATATATATATATATATATATATATATATATATATATATATATATATATATATATATATTACACACATATATATATATATATATATATATATATATATATATATATAAAACAGCTTTCATATTTATATACAGATAAACATCATCTCGTCAGCAAAATTATATTGCCACTCTTATTGACATACATTCGGTGCATCCTTTCAGACACATACGTAGCATCCAATTTATGGCTTCCCAAACAAAAACGTCCAACACAACACATCACGGCACGGCACGACCCTCAGTTTGGTGAGGCGCGTTCCGCTTCGGCGTGTTTCCAACAAATAAAATAATGAAGAGATGCATGGCGCGCTTGTGGCTTTTTGACGCAACGCTCAGGATTCTTCCATGTGAAGCCTTCACATCTACTGAGTGGCACACTTCAGTCCAGTTGCAAAGAAATACTGGGCTGTCAATGATCTTTTCACAATTCCGATGAAGTCAACTTATTTTTTTTATGCTCCCTGCGTTACAATGGAATGTAATATGCTTCCGTATCGTGTTGTCCAGTCTTAACAAGTGGCGGCAGCCTTTTCCATGGTCCGGGTACGGATAAACAATATCAATGGCATGCAATGGAATCCACTGAACAAATGGAAATAACATCAAACGAATTTCAAATCTGAAACCGCATGGCGAAGAAGTGGTTGGAATGAGTCCACAAAGCAAATTTGAAGACAGCTGCCACTGCAGCAGTTTTCAAATATCACTTGTCTTTATCGTGCAAACGGAATGCAAAAACAGCCGTCGAAACGCACGGCAGACGAACCACCGACAAGATTCTTTTTCTTCGACGGAACGCAAAACCAAGAAATGGAAAGCGAGCCGAAAGATACGGCTCGGCGGGAAAGCGGTCGGAAGGAGTCCGTCCAGCGAGTGGGCCGTTCAGCATTCGATCTGCGACTGCAGCTGCCGACGCAGGGTGAGCGTGCGGCGGTGCAGCTGCTGCATCTGCTGCATGCGGTCCCTCTGGCGCGCCAGGTTTTGCGGCATGGGGTAGCGCTGGAAGCCGTAGAGGAAGCGGTAGGGCACGCGCACGTGGCAGGCGGTGGCGCGGCAGCGCGGCTGCGGCATGGGCGGCAGCAGCATCCAGCGCCTGCGCTCGGCGCAGTAGCGGTAAGCCTCCTTGCGGTACTGCTTGTCCACGTCGTCGCTGTTCTTCCAGCCGCCGATGATGAAGACGTCGTCGTCGAAGTGGCAGATGGCGGCGCCCTCGATGCTCGTCACCTCGGGCGGCAGGCTCTCCAGGATCTCGTCGGGGACGCGGGCGCTGATCTTCTGACGGGCCAGCTCGTCGCGCATGCTGTAGCTTTTGGGGCAGCAGGAGGCCGTGTGGTAGAAATTGGTGGCGGCCACGGCCATTTGGAAGACGCAGTAATTGTCCACCAACGGCAGCGAGTCCACATCCTGCCACGTGTGGCTGTCGGTGTCGTAGCGGGTGGTCACCGTCTTCAGCCCGTCGTCTTTGTCCGTGTCGACGGGCGTGCGCGCCGTCACGTAAACGTAGCGGTCCTCCACGCTCACCGCCTTGACGTCGCGCAGGATCTTGGGCGCCGACTCCAGGTTGTGCCACTTGTCCTGCTCGGGTTCGTACACGCTGACGTCCTTGAAGCCCGGGCTGAAGTTGCCGTGGCCTCCGATGCTGTACAGGATGTCCTTGATGCAGGTGAGGCCGAAGGAGTGCTTGCGGGTGGTCAGGTTGCTCACCTGCTCCCAGGTGTTGTAGTTGGGGTTGTAGCGCTCCACCGTCTTGGCGAAGCCCGGCTCCATGGAGCCCGCCACGTATACGTGCGAGTCGGTGGCGGCGATGGCGTGCCCGTCCAGGTGGTTGTGGATGTGCGGGAGGTTGACCCAGCGGTCCTCGTAGATGAAATAGCCCACGCACTCGCTCAGGTAGTCGCCGCCCTCCGACACGCCGCCCACCACCATGATGACGTCCATGTTCTGGCCGAAGCGCGGCTGGAAGGACACCACGAACGAGGACCACAGCTCCAAGTCGGCCAACTTGAAGTTCTCGAAGCGGATGGCGTAACCCTCCACCGCCTCCGACACCAGGCGCATGCAGGCTTCGTTGGCCGCCACCATGCGCTCATTCTTCACCACTTGCGTCAGGTAGGTGGGCTTCATTTGGGGCAACCTGAGCAGGCGGAAGAGCTCCTCGAAGTAGCCGCTGCGCTCTTCGGGCATCTTCTGCACCCACTTGACCACCGCTTCGAAGAGCACCTCTTCTGAGTCTACCGTGATCTGGTCGTCCGAAAGCCAGTTGCGCACCAGGTGGAACGGCAGCGTGTAGAATTCCTCGTCCTGGATCACCTTGTGGAAGTTGCGGCGGATCATGTCGGCCGCGCGAAGGGCCAGCTGGTCCAGCGTGTACATGTGGGCCAGGCTGTGCACCGCCACGCAGTTGGTCAAGCTCAGCTTCTTCTTCAGGAACTCGCCGCAGAAATCCTTCAGCTGCACCAGTAGGAACCTGAAAATTGACAGGAGAGGGATACACGTTAAAAAACCTTTCCAAAATATAACTAAATTGTCTTTTTCTTTCCTTGTAGCTCACACACATTGATATATTTAATCGTAAGTTGGATTCATTTACATATCTCCTTACAATAATAAAATAGAATACTGATACAAAGTTTAGAATAATATTTCAAACATCTAAATCAGTAATAATCAAAATGTACCACTGAATTATAGGTTTAAACTCGGTATAATTTTACAAAGGCCTCATTCAGTATGGTGCATTTGTTAAGTATCATTCAGTTGTCTTTAACTTTTTAGGTCCAACACAATATAATTGCATGAGTGTGTTCATTATTTTTGTATAATGTGTAAAGCCCTAATTGATGAGAAGTACCATTGAATTGAATCGCTTAAGTTTTTAAGCAAGTTGTTATAGTGGCTTAAATTCATAATATATATTTTTAGAAGAAGGCTTCACTTTTGGTTCAGACTTCAGCCTACTATCCGACTGTATTTTAATGTCGGTGACATTTTTGGTACTTGGAGAGGCTAGCAGCGGGAGTTCCAAAAGTCTTGGCCACATTTTGACATTGTCTATCTCGAAAAGTATTATGGATATAAAAGCGCACCTGGCATATTTTGAAACCATTTGATCTCAAGTGTTACATGGAGTGTTCAGAGCTGTTCAACATGAGCACGGTTAGTTTCACGGCAGACATCAAACCAAATTGTCGGATGAAATTGCCTTTTCTGGTTCAAAGAAAGACGCTACTGGATCTGAAAAACATCATTAGCATTACAAAAACTGTCATGATGTTAGCTTTAAAATGGTACCAGTTTTATCTTAATAAATCCCATTCAGAGTTCAGTAGATACAAATACATGAAATTTGCCCGAGGCCTTTACAACACCCTGTATTTTGTGAGGTTATGTTGGGAGGTTGTTGTTTGTAAAAGAGAATCCTAGAATCCTTTTCAAATTAAGAGCAAATTAATTGGTGCATGTGTTACACGCTTTCAGCACAAAACCGCTATGAAAGGAGTTCTAAAGTTTTATAAATCAATCACGGATTGCAGAGCACCGTTTTAATTCTCTTTACAATTAAAAATGCTTTACACTTGGTTAGCAGTATATGAAAAAGAAGGTTGAGAACCACTGGTCTAAACGATTAAGACAAGAGATGCCGAAAATGTTACCTGTCAGCTAGCTCCAGGACTTCATGCACGTTGCAGGTGCTGACACGAATCTCCCCGGTGTACATGTACTGGATGACGCTCTCCACCGTCTCGGGGTCGGGCCCCATCTCCGAGCTCCACTCTTTCATGTCCACTCGGCCGGACAGCGACTCTGAGAATTGTCCGCCCAGCAGCGGCGTGAAGTAGTCGGTGGCCGCGGCCAGCACCGAGCGGTGGGCCGCGAACTCGCACGTCTGGACGCCGCCGGCCGCCGCGCCGCTGCTGAAGGCGAGCGTGACGTCGCAGAACAAGCCCTGCTTGCGCTGCTCGTTCTGCCGCCGCGATACCTCCGAGCAGTGGGAGGACGACGCGAAGTCCTCGGCCTCTTCAGCGTCGCCCTCCGCGGCGAGAGCGCTCGGGGTGCCGCAAACGCCTCCGCCGCCGCTGCTGCCACTACTACTATTACTACTCCGGGCCGAGTCCTCCGGGTTGGGGGCCGCCGCTGCCATTCTCCTCTCCGGTGAGCAGAGGACGGGCAAACAAAAAAAATGAAGCCAAGTCGTAGAATCACGCGACAACGTGCACACGATAAAAAGTGAAAACCGAGCGCCACATTGAAGCGCTCACTTCTCCATGGCGGAAGTCGGCCGCGGCGGGAATAATACCAAACTAGCTAAACACAACGCAGGCTTGCTCGAGTAACCCCTGAATGTCGCCATGCAATTGTTCTCCGAGTAGTAAAGTCGCGAAACGTACATTTGGGATGATACTTTAGGTTCGCCACAGCTTCCCAACGTTCACGAGCATAACCGTAAATCGCCAAAAACCGACATGGCAAAACGTGAGCTACTGACAGAAAGTCACCTGCGCACTGCGCAGTGGCGGAAAGGCTTCAGCAATCGACTTCCGGCTTGGCAGTTGGACCCGGAAATTCATGTTTGTGGTTTTTATTCGTCCATTTATCTTTTTTTTTTTTACTTTGTTTTCTACAAAGCTGTTATTTTGTTAGAAATAAATGAAATGAAAAATATACAGACACGTGTAAAATGTCTTGCTGTAATTTTGACTGTGGCGTCACATACTCCGTTTTCGTTTACGTCATTGAACTGCACAAAAATAAAAGGACATGTATCCAAAGAAACCACTTCTTTACTGGTACGCACATTTAATTACACAGATGGTGACGACAATCACAGTACAGTCCGTAAAGAGGCACGTTCCATTCAGTGCACAAACTTAAAAGCCCTGCAACACCATCACTGAGGACATTGTTCTCAAATTTTCCCAAACATATCCTTGTACGTTTCATTGTGAGTCAATATATTAACTCATTCAATCACAAATGCACATTTAACGTTTTTAAGCGCCCAGACATTCAATCCCAGGCATCTATTTATATATATTTTTTCAGTTGGGTCTAAAGATGGCTTGTACTAAATTAAGCACGAAAGAAATTGATGACTTTATGCATTTAAGTCCTTTATTAATGGGAATTATGATGCTGAATCACATTCATAAAAATAGCAGGTTTTTACTTTAGGGCACAATTAAATAAAGTAAGTACTTTCGCTAATCAAGTAGGAATGTGATTACTCTTTTAGTAATATCAGTTACCTTATCTAATAATCAAGTATTTAGCATTTAAGTACCTAAAATAATCCATTACTTTAGTACTTGAATGCATAAAGTATTGATTACTTTTAAAGTAAGTACCAAAAGTAGTCAGCTACTTTACTTAAGTACTAAGGTAATCAGTGCTGTGTGTCTGCAATTGAATGAGTTAAAGGGGAAGGCAAAATAATCTTTTAGAGTTAGTCCTATACATGCACAAAAATCTAAACTTGGCATTCCCCTGAACTCTATAGTCTAGCACTATATTATTTAAGTACAGTTAACGTATCTGACATCCATTAGTGTGGAATGACACGCGCCAATAAATGGTCCCTTTTGCACCCAACAACCAAGACACTTTGGACAATAAAATATATTGTTGATTAATACATTTTCAATACACATAAATTAAACTTATCTACAGTGCGTTGTCGCATTATTGCACTACACGGTCACCCTGTGTAACAAGCTCAAGATAACGATGACGATAATAAAATGGCACACCGAATAGAGCTGCACAAAGACGTGAGAACACGACGGACCATTTCAACTTTTGTCACCTGTCAGGACGGGTCCTATTTGAGAGGATCTTCATTCACAGTGTTGCATGTTTTCACAAGTGTCTAATACAGACTATTAAAATCTCAAATATTTTCAAGCGATATATGTGTGTTGGACAGTAACATATAGATGAAATATGCTCAGTCTTCAGCCTTCAAGGAGAGATGGATGGAGAGGGTCCTACATGGACATGTGTTCCGGGAGCACATAGGAGATGTCATCCCAAGGGTGACGATAGAGACCCTGCCTTAGCCTCTTCTGATCCAGGTAATGCCCTAAAAAGATGCTTTGGTTGGTTACATTTTTTCTTGGAATTCTTCATTTCTACTTGACTTCACTCACCAATAAATCCCATGCTGCGACCCAGGACAAAGATACCGTTTAGAGCGCCGATTTCCACAAACTCATCTGCTTCATCCCTGAAAAACAAAACAAACAAAAAAAATAATGATGAGAATGCCAGTTATGATGTTTTTAGACTTTTTTTTTAAGTTGTGGGGGGGTATACCTTTTAATCCTTATTAAAAAAAAACTCTTTGTAAATCTTTTTTAACGATCCATAATTTCCCAGTGAAAAGTGTGTTTTAATTTATTGTTATGAAGTCTTTTATCTTAATGCGAACAATGCAAAACACCATAGACGGGCTAACAATTAGTAACAGCGTTAGGGTTTACAACCCTTTAAGCAGCGGCCATTTGAACACAACCTGCAGACATACAATTGCAATACTCAGAGGCATATATTCTTTATATTTGAAATAAAAAAGACTGCACTTTACAGTCAGTTGTAAAAGTGTTTATAGTGTGTTTGTCTATATTATACTGCCCCCAGGTGGCCGAATTGCACTCACAAAGAGCAGCATTGTCTACTCAGATGATTATCAATTTGAGTAATTTAAGAAACTTTGTTTTGGGCATTTGATTGGATTTTCACACATTTTTTGTCCATTGTTGTATTGCTTTGATTAGCATGTTTAATGTATTCTATTTAAGGAACAATATTCAGAAAAATATATAAAAGATGGGTCATCTATGGGGACAAAACAATCTGACCAATTTGGAGGTAATTGACTACCTAGTAAATCCACCACAGGTTCTGAGAAGGTCCACAAAAGCCACACCGATGAAGCCGTCCACATTCAGGATCAAATTGGGTTTCTGGTACAAACACGGAGGTAAAGAGGAATAAAAACACTGTGTGCAAAAAAAAAAAAAAAAAAGAAGAAGAAGAAAGAGAAGGGCATCTTACTTTTGATGTTGTGATCTTCTCGACATCCAGAGCGTAATCCAGCAGCTGCGTGGAAGGGAAGTGCTGCTTCACAAAGTCCTTCAAGATCTGGACTCGCATGTCAGGATTGTTAATCTGAAACGGAGGACAAAATTGGAAAACAATTCCAAAATTCGACACTGGAATCGGTGCAATCGGAGGCGCGAGGTTGCACTGACAGACTTGACCCTGTGACCGATGCCCATGATGAGCTTGCCGTCTTTCTTCATCTTGTTAACAAACTCCATGGGCAGCATGCCGCTGTCGAAGGCCTTGCTGAATTGCTTGGCGGCGGCATCCAAGGCGCCTCCGAAGCGGTCACCCTACCAAAGTGTTCAACAACAGCTTTAAATGTTAAGTACAAAACAATTGTGTAGTAGGAGTTTCATTCATTTGGCCACTTATTGTACGACTGAAAGTGTTTTTTTTTCCCACCATATTGTAGCGTCTATCTGCAATTACAAACTTTTTAGAATGGGCATTAAATACTTGTGGATCTTCACTATTAGTGCAGCAGGGCTCCGTCCCAATCCCACATGGATAGTAGTGGTTTGATCTGATGCCATCCTTCCCCACTTATTTTCATACTTCTTCAACTTATAGCGCCACTCTAGCTCTGATTTACGATGTCTCGTTGAATTGTTGGAGCATCGATCCAAACTGATCATTATCATTTTTCAAATGCGGCACTTGTGTGATTTATCACTTAATATCAGTGCGTAATGTACAGTGCGTCTTACAATGGTGAGCAGGCCAGAAGTGAGACTGGAAATCAGATCTTTGCCGGCTCGGGCGCACACGATGGTGTTATGGGCGCCGGATACCGCCGGACCGTGATCGGCTGTCACCATCAGACACATCTCGATGAATTGGCAGGCGTATCTGGGCAGCCTGAGAAAGCAAACTGGATTGCATCATTGTTGTCTCAGGAGGTTCATCTCAATAGATGGATGAATAGACAAACCTCCTCTGGAACCAGAGAAGCCCCAAAGTGCCGCCGAGGCCAATTTCTGACTTGAAGACCTCTGTGATGGGCATGCCCGCATAGATGAGCTCCTGCCCCCTCTCGTCGCAGATGCTGGTCATGAAGGATGCAGGCTTGCGGATTAGACCCAGCTCCTGCAGAAAAGAAATAGAGAATAATGTATTAATAGTAGAAGATACAATAATTCCAATGATTTATAAGAAAACAATATTACTGACTCGTGCCCAGGAATAATCCATCGGAACGGTGGGAGGGGGAAGTTCCGGTGCGGGCTGGATGATGCCTTTGCCCACCAGGTCGTCATACACAGACCTGTATGGATGGAATATTGATTTTAAGATTTGGTGTTTTGGTGATTCATTTTTATTTAATTAATTGTTAAGCCATAGTTCATATAGCCCAGTGGTTCTCAAAAGGTGACTTCTACTGACTTGATAATCTCTCCCAGCTCATCAAAGCTCTTTGGCACAAAAGCACCGGCCTCCTTCAGAGCTTTGTTCTTGGCCACCGCCGTCTCTGAAGCCTGGTTAGCACACGCTCCAGCATGGCCGAATTGGACCTGAAGCATACCAAAAAAAAATCTTTTTTGATCAGCATCTGCCTCAGATATTGCTCATGTAGCTTCTACCTCCGAGGCGAACATTGTAGCGCAAGTTCCGATACACCAGCACACCACGGGCTTGGTGATCCTGCCTTCCTTGATGCCCTGGCAGATCTTGTACTCCTCAGTGCCTCCAATCTACAGCGCAGCAGCCAATCAGGAATCATCGGGCCGATCATTTGGTTACATTTACTGAGAGTCCAATCATTGGACATCTCACCTCTCCCAGCACAACGATCATCTTCACTCCAGGGCTGTCCTGGTAGCGCAGTACGTGATCGGTGAACACAGAGCCTGGGTACCTGTGGCACAGGCCACATTCAGTACATTTATGTGGGTTTGTGAATATTTGATAATTGCAGCTCTAGTTTAAAGATACACTTTTATCTACCTGTCCCCGCCAATGGCCACGCCTTCAAACACGCCGTCGGTCGTGCGCGAAATGATGTTGTTGAGCTCGTTGGACATGCCTCCTGAGCGCGACACGTAGGCTACGCTGCCCGGCCGGTACAGCTTGGAGGCCAGGATGTTGTCCAGCATGCCCCCCGTGTTGCCGATCTTGAAGCAGCCCGGCTTGATGCCACCAACCTGTGGAAAGGCAAATACAAATTTGACTGCACTGCCATTTGTCCTTTGTAGCTTAGCGCACCTTCCTACCTAGCTATAGTTAGCTAGATCGAGAGTTAGCTACACACTGTAGCTAACTTGACACCTGGCTAGCTAGTTAGGTAGTTTATCCATTTATATATAAAATCGAATATAAAAAAGAAGACATTTGGACTCACAGTTGCAGGTCCGATTATGGTGATGCCCTTCTCATCGGCGGTCTTAATGATCTTCCTGGTGTGAGCTTCAGGGATTCCCTCTGCTATGATTGCGATGGTGTGAATCTGAAAAACATCCCCAAAACAGTGTGACAATACATACGTTTTGAAGGTTGACAGATCATCAATACGTACCTGCGGGTACTGCATGGTCTCCATAGTGCTGTCGAAGGCGGACCGCAAGGATGCAAAGCTGATGAGCACGTCCACATCTGGGTGCTTCTTCATAGCGTCGCCCATGTTCTTGTACACTGGCAGGAGGATCTCTTTATGGCCCCAGTAGAACTTCTGCTTGTGGTCTCCACTGGAAAGGAAACAGGGTTAAAAAGAGTCTGCTTTGCTTGTTTCGTGACCTGCTTGAAATGTTTTTGTGCTTCATGTCCGCATCCTTTTCAATTCAGTAGCTCCTTCATGTGTGCATCAATTGGCCGCCAGGGAGCAACAATAATTTTTTAAAATGAAGTGATACAATAAAATGCAGTAATATTAATAATTTTCCACAGAAGGTAGAAAATATATGACCCTGCGCATTAAATTGCCTGTCAAAACCGTATCTAAAATAAAACGTGACTTTTGCGTCAAAGGAACTATGTTGAGGTGTGAGGAGGAGCTCCAGTTAGTCAGACCACATCCTTTTCTAACAACAAAAAGGTATTTGCAACCATTTTGTGTAACCCCAAAACTATCATAACCCTTTTAGGTGGGCTTCACTTAATTGCATGTTTCCTCTCCTGGTATCAAGGGGGTGTTGACTTGTAGCGCGCTTACGTGAAAGGGTAAACCATGGCCGCCACGGAGGGTTCATCTCTGGAGCAGACGTAGTCAAAGTCCAGCATGCCCTGCACGGCCCGTGTCTGCATGCCCCACACGATGGACTTGGTCTGCTTGCCGAACAGGGTGGTCGCCTTGACTGCCAGGCACAAATGAACGTCTGCATGAATATTTTTGCATTTGCTTAACTTCAATTTGTTGTCGTGCATGTATATTATTATTATTATGTAGGGATTTAGTGTCATCTTGTCTAATCCTTTTTAAAATTACATTTACAGGAGTTCTTGGTTTGAATGATTACTACAAGGTAGGCTGAAAATTATTGTACAGGCTCCAGCTCACCCGTACCCCAACGGACACATGGATTGCCCTATTCCAGTGTGAGCGAAGACTGAAGAGTGGTTTAAGTGTCTGAAGAGGGAGCTAAAACACCTCAGGTCTAATCCCCATTGTGCCCACTGGCATGCAAATGTGCCTGTTTGTGTACAATACATGATGCAAGAGTATTGCGTATTTTCTTACCAACAGGAGCTGCGCTTTTGGCTTGCTTTGCCGGCGAGCCTTCAGCTTTACCTCTGTTTTCGGAGAAGGACGCTGTGCGAGTGGATGCCGGGGTCTGAAAGTGAGAAACTTGGCATTAATGTCTCTTTTGTTTTCATCACAGCCACAAACATTCAAGGAATGTGCGCCAATGGGCAGGACAAGTGGCCTTTTGTGCTTAAAATGACCTACGTTGGGAAAAAAAACAAACAATATCTTACACACCCAGCCTGGTAGCGCGAATAGCTTCTCCTTAAAGCTTGACGAAATATGTAAATTGTCTTCCATTGCCATTATCATTGAGGTGATAGAGGAATTGGTGTAAAAGCGTTGAGAACTACTGCTTAATATGTCGTGACCATGTGTCAATTGTATTTGCACATAGATGCGCAATGTGGTTTGTCATTCAATCTTCCAAGTTCTACAAGGTGGAATGTAAATACTTTTGCGCACTCAGTTTTAATGGAAGCCTCTGGGTACACACAGGCCTTCGTGAGAGCGGCCACAACAATTTGAGTCAGATGACATCACCGAAAAGCTCGCAGACAAAAGAGCCACAGGGACTCTGGAAGGAGGACAAAGCGCTGCGCCGTTACAACGGCGCGGCACGACACGCTGGCCCGTTTGGCACCCGGCGTCATACCGACGTGCTGCCGCTGGAATTGAGCAGGAAATTGGCAGTGTGGGCGGCGACGGGAGGCTGGTTGGGGATGGGCCGGTGACCCAGAGCCATGCCCACGATGGCGGTCATGTGGGTCTCTGTGCCAAAGACGTGGATGGGGATCCCGGTGGTCTTGCCTGGGAGAGGGGGAGGGGATTGACACTCAGATTCAATTGTTATTTGAATCCCTTTCAAATACAAATACATGCCATGTGTGTATTTTTACTATAACTATATATTTAGAAGACAAATAGACTATACGAAAAAAAAAATCTTTATTAACTCATTCGATCCCAAAGACACATTTTTATTTCCGGAAAATCAAAACGCAAGTGATTATTTATTTATATATACATTTTCAAAGGTTTGGCTATAACGTGGGGCTCAAAATTGTCTGGTGCTAAATTAGGTAATGAAGAACAAAACTAATCAGTTACTCTATTAATTAATTACCCTAGCATAAAATTATTTTGTCATTTTGAATCATCATATGAAATAATATATATTTTTTGTTGTTTTCATCTTCATCTACAGATTAAGGAAAAAGATCTTGTTGAAATGAGGAAAAATCTTTGATGTATGTAGATGGAAATATTCATGTTATTTTTCCCCCTGTATATTATATACAGTACATTTTATCATTACATTAATTAGAATTTTACACATTCATGAATTTTGTTTATTTTCAATGTATTTACTTTTTATTGTCTGAGATTATTATTATTATTATGAGTGTGAAAAGAACAATTAGGATCATTTTAACTGTCTGAATATTCTTGAAAATTAATAATACATATAGACCTAAAAATCAAGGAAAAATAGCTAAAACTCATCTTTTAAAATACAGGTTTAATACTGTTTGCACCTGTTCAGTAGGATTCTCTCTTTTTTTGTAATTGTGACTTTTCGCCGAGCTGCCTTGACATGACCCTGACCACCTGTAAAGACATTTTTTTGCACTCCATAAACTTACCAACTTCTCCCATTACCCGGAGACCCTCCTGGTAATTTGGACCACCGCGTCTGACAAAAATGGTCACTTCGTGCTCCTTGAGAGGAACCTGGTAGTCACGGATGGCTCGAACTATTCCCTAATAGGGCGGCGAGGCGATCATGTTAGCGAGTTGCTATTTAGCAGGACAGATCGCACCAGTTATCACCTTGAACGTCGCCGCCACGTTAGTGAAGTTTGCAATGCTCCCTCCGATGATCAACACTTTGCCTGGAAAAATATTCAAATGGCCCACGCTGTTGTTAATTTTATAAGAAAAAAATAATGACTAGCACATTTTAGACATTACCTTCAGGGTGCTTCTCCCTGGTCATGAGTGAGAGGATGGTCTTGGCATAGTCGTATGTCTGCTGCTCGCTCGGTGCCCCCGAGTATTCGCCATAGTTGGCTAGCTCGTCCACGCCGCCCAAATCGCAGATGGTGTCACTGTGAGATTGGAGGTGTGTTATTGTTCAGCAGCATGAACTCTTTATTGATGGTGTGTGGTAAAATAGGTAGAGCAAAAAAATAAAAATAAAACGGAGCTTCGGGATTCATTAGTTGTGGTCGAAGAGTCTGCGTAGGACATCTTACATCCCCAAACAGATGGAGGAGGGGATATTCTTCTTAATGGTGCAAACGTTTTCATTATTTTAATCATGCTCAAATTAAGATTCAGAAAACTTGATCTCATTTCAAGGTAATGATACATTGAGAAATGATAGAGGCTTTAGCGGGTGGTGCAGTGGTTAGCATGTCCGCCTCACGGTTAAGGGACCGAAGTTCAATTCCAGCTGGCTCCGGCCTTCCCGTGTGGAATTTGCATGTTCTCCGTGAGCCAACGTGGGTTCTCTCCGGGCACTCTGGCTTCCTCCCACAATCCAAATATTTACATGGCAGGTGTATTGGAAACTCTAAAGTTGTCCTTAGATGTGATTGGGTGCATGAATGGTTGTTCGTCCCTCTGTCCCCTCATTTTCCCAACATATTTATAAATTTGATAATTTGACATCCATGGCTGTTTATGACCAAAAAGGAAACCCGACTGGCAAATTTACTTGAGTGAATGAATTGTGTGTGGTTTTGGATTATAAACATGTCAAACGCAAATATTTATTGCAGTTCTGCAAAAACAACAATGACGGCTTTGTTTTTGGCATTAGTTGGCCTACCTGTACACGACAGAGGCTCCGCCACCTGCCACCATGGTCCAGATCCGCCCCTGCGGGTTGAGCAGGGTCAGTTTGAGGCTAGCGCCGCTTTTGGCGTCCAGATCCGCGATGTAGGCCTCCTACGATACAGGTGTGCAAAAATAAGATTACTGGATTGCGCATGCGTATCGAATCCAAGTGGCCTGTGGAGGTGTAGCACGGTGATGAGGAGTGATTATAGATGTGTGGAGCATTTGTGCTTGATTTTGACAGGCAGACGTGCAAAAACACAGCTGGCGCCAAAGAGGAAAACACTTTCAATCTAAAGGTGCCCAGTGTCCCCCTTACCCCCCCCTCGAGCCAATTAGAGCATCCGTCTGCCGTTGCTGCTGCTAGGTGAGGCTGGGACGAGCCTGACAGACAACAACACACTGTATAAACAAAAAGCTGTGTGTTTATTTCACTAATATCATTATTGTATTTTGGGGGGGATTCAAATGTTTTTATTTGTATATTAGAATAAAAAAAATTGGGCCCTCACTTACTTCTTATTCCATTTACATGTGCTCAGACTATCCAGTAGTTTCA
Organism: Hippichthys cyanospilos; assembly: GCF_059441005.1. Classification (NCBI taxonomy): domain Eukaryota; kingdom Metazoa; phylum Chordata; class Actinopteri; order Syngnathiformes; family Syngnathidae; genus Hippichthys; species Hippichthys cyanospilos. Next base: position 10,689,946 of record NC_142384.1, read on the forward strand.
ATTTCTTTTGTCATCCGTTGAAATTACCTCAGGGTAGGCCTCCCGGCCAAATGGCGGCGGGAACTCCACATCCCCCCACTTGGCCTTGCAAATATAATCTGCCGTGGCATCTATCTTTGCCGCCATGTCCAGCACATACACGCCATCTTTTGTGACCACTGCGGTGAGAGGGAGGGACAGCAGAACAGTCAATGTGACACACCCACCTACTGCCTTGCAACTGTGTTAGCAGAGAAGCTCCCGACATATTGCTTGTGTAGAACTTCAAAGCAGGTCGTGCATGTTCTTTGCGGCCAATTACCAACATCAAGCAGCAAGTGCATCAAATATTTATTACGTTCCTTCCTTTGGGTTTGAAATGCAGCAGAATCAACATGTAATGGTTGAAGCTAATGTCACACAATGTTGTCATTTTTCATAACCTAAGGACTTATTTATGAATGTTTTTCTAACATCGTTACACCGGTTGGTACCAGTAGTCCTTTCAAAAGGGTAATGAGGTTTTGCTTAGTTTTGCAAATATTAAATCTTTATTAATATGATTTTAAAAAAAACCTACCTAGTGGGTTGATCTCCAGGTATGTGAAGAACAGTTCTTCATACAGATTGAAAAGCCCGACAATGAACTGGGCCAGGACCCTGACAGCACAAGAATAGTACAATTCATACAAATCAATATGACATTAGAAACTACATTAAATTTTGTGTATCAAGAATCACTTTGTCAGGGAGACAAAGTCATATTTTTCCTTTCCAAATGTAATCATTTCAGTTTATTTCAACAAGCAGCACTTGATTGTGTTAATAAAAAAAGGAATTAAAAAATGCACTCAAAAACAGTAGTGTCAAACCACAACACATTTATGGGTCAAAGAAGGCTGTTTTTTTAAATGAACATGTGCAATGTTAGAAGCCTGAATACTGTATTTACAACCATAAAAACACATTTTAAACAACTGTGCCCCCACCCTACAAAGAAGCTATTTTTTTTTCAATTTAAATAGTTAAAAAAATTTTTTTTAGATTGTCTTGTACAAACTGCATAAAAAAAACTGCATCAAATTGACTCAAATAAATTTGAGTCATTTTTGGGTTATGTTGAATCCAACAGTTTTTAGAGTGCGGAAGGAACAATTAGTCACAACACTAAATACATTAAATAAATTGTATTCAGAGTTATTTTTTCTTTTTAAACACATTTATATCTTAGTTTAATCTAATTCAATACCTTAAGAGAACAGAAAGAATAGCATTTTCTTTCAAGTAAATGCTGCTTTGCTTGCTTCAGATGTCAGAAAAGAGCAAAGTTGAATGTGTGTTTGTGCGTAATGTATATGCAGTATTTTTCTCCTGTCAGATGGCGTAACTACATCAGCCCATTGTCAGAACCCTGTCTGACCCACGGGGTGCGAGCCAGAGTGACTCAGCTTCCCAAGTGTGCTTGGAATGGAAAAAGACGATGCGAGTGGAAAAGAGGTGGCGCTGGGTTTTACAGGGTGTGTATTCCGTCAATGTCAGCCAAGACAGTGAAGCGGGCATAATAATGAGAGTGCTGCTGGACAGATGGACAAGAAAGGGGGGGGGGCATCTCACTGTGTCACAGCCATCAAAATAAATGGACGCGCTGTGAATACACTGCGGCCTTGAAGGAAGACTGGGGGTGGAGTCAGACGGGGGATATAAAGCGAAGGAGAGAGTTTGTCATTTGGCTAATGGAAACCACTTGCACCCCAACCCCCACCGTTCCATGTTCACTCACTACGTCATGGTACTTCTTCTATGAGCAAACTGAAGCATTCAATAGCGGAGTGTTGTATGAGTAAACCAGGAGATGAAACTGGAAATCGGATTGAATATATCATATCTTAAATATAGCGTTGCGGAACTGGACATGCTGATCATATTAGGCCCAGGGGAAGCATGCAATTAAATGCAATGGAAAAATCAATGTAAGAATTGCACTGAACTTCCATATATTCAACCTTGTTCTCCATATTTTACACAATTTACTATCAGTTTATGCATAACTTGCGGTGTTTATTTCAGTTGGAGTCACTCATCTGCCAGTAGTGACCTAACGTTCACCAATTTAATTTTGCCTGCAATTGCCTGAAAATATCATTGCTGTTGTTTAGAAACTCTTAATTTGAAAATGGTTAGGATGGATATGCTGTAGTTGAGCGAGGCTATTTTGTCAAAAATGAATAGCTGTAGATCATCAGTGCAGAAGTAAGCAGTCAGCCATGAAGATACAGTAAGTTTCACTCCTTGGAAAACTGAGTGATCATATTTACGAAACGGGACAATCACTCACAGCCTCTTGTCATTGGGGACATTGGCAAGCAGCTGCTTGGTAACCGAACCCTCGCTGATCTTCTCATCCACGCCGACTAGTAGCTTCTTAGCCTTGGCGTCCACGTCACCCACGTCCACACCGCCCTCATGGTGGAACAGTACGTAATCGCCCTCACGGGTGGCGTAGATGCACACATAAAACTCTTCCTCCTATGCAAAAAAAAAGGTGTTGATGGCATTAAATTAATTTAAAAAATAACATAAGATAAATTATTAATGATAATGAAGATATTTAATGTTAAGAGATTGGGTCCTGCAATGACTTCCTACATGGAGCATAAGTATGAGCACATATATAAGCTCCCAGTGACAGAAAGTGTTATATAATAATAATATTGATGAAAAGAATTATAACTAATGAATATCATTTTAAGTTGACTTTAACTTGAGTGGACAAAAGTGGAGCTACCGCTAATGTTTGCCCAACAGTTCTTCACGAAACATCCAAATTAGTGTCTTCTGACAAATTATACACAACATATGATAATTATTAATGATTAATTATTATATAAAATTACTTATTTTTTGGTCCCTTAACACTGACAAAAAAAAAGACTTATTTTGTATTATAGTATTTGTTTAAAGTTACAACAAAGAAAAAACATTGGCTATATATCGCCAATTTTGGGGGAACGTTTGAATGTTATACTCTTGTCTTATGTTGTATTGTGTAAAAAAAAACAAAAAAAAAACACACACACTAACCCATATTATGCCTCAATATACTCAATATGAAAAACAAACTGCAGTGAGTGATTTACCTGCTTGTGTGGCACAAAAGGTTCGATGAGGAAGTTCTTGAGGATGCCTTTGGCTTTTCCCACCTGAAAATGAACAAACCAGGAATAAGTTATTACAAAACATAGTCAACAACAGCATGCCTAGAGCCCGCGAGCGTGAACACATTTTTACAGGCGATTTTTGTGACATCAAATTGTCTATCATCTTACCTGTAATTTATTCAATGCTATTTACAGCTATAGACATCAAGGATCCAATGAGTTAATATGAAAATGACATTTGTTCACGGCATAGTAGTTCCTTGTCATTTGGATAGCATCAGTATTTAATTTAGTTGCTTCATCATCATTCTATTTGCAATATATTTCTGCTTACGAAGGAACAAAAAGGCCAGGAAAACAAAACATTACAGAATAGTAGCACTGCAGATTCCTGGGAGAATGTCGTCGTTTCTCGCTCCAGGGGGAAACTAAAGCGAAGGCGGCTCATTTGGTGGGGCTGTCACCGCGTGTGTGTTAAAAGGCCAACAGGCGCAGGCAGCGCTTTTCTGACAAGGGAATGGCGGAGAGCAGCCAGCCGAAGAAAAAAATATAACAATTAGAAAGGTGGTTGCCATTTTGAGGAGCGCAGACGAAAGGAAGCTTGGGAACACGGGTGGGGATTTGGCTTGCTTTATTTAGCTGCATATTAATTGACCTCCGCCGATGTCCAATTTCTGTCTTTAATGTTATTTTTCAGAGGAATTGACTGCACTCACATATACAGTACATGTAATATTAAAAGTCTACACTCCTCTGTACAAAAGCCTGGTTTTTACTGTATGTTGCAAACAAATAGGACAAAAAAACCCTCCAATATAAAGTTCAGATATTCTAGAAAGCTTTCCTTGACATTTTTTGGCATTCTAAAATATGCTCACATTTTCTTGTGCGAACAATGCTTGACATTATCCTCATTGTGACTGGTTTGCATAATTGGCCAGAAATATTAATGAGTCCTGTGAAATTAACCGAATCTACTGTGATATGTTTACTTCATTTTAGATGTCAACAAGCTGCCTGTCTATTTATCCTGTTTTACAGCTACACACTTGTTATATCGTGAGTGATGAAATATACACGCACACAGACACACTTCATGGCTGGTTTATGGCACACGGGAGCTTGAAAAGTGTCTTCTTTGCTTATGAAGCAAAACGGCACCAGAGTGATGGATGCTGTGTGTTGTAAGCTACGCCGACTGCGCTGATGGACGACTAGATGGAAGCAGTATGGCGCCTGTTCAAAACGAGTGCAGTAAAATGCACAAATTGGAGAAAGGAGGGTGAAGGAGAGGGCGCCATTGGCCTAAATGCACTTTCCAGATGACGTACCGTCGCTTCCTTCATGAGGCGGGTCTTCAGCCACGCTTTGACGCCATTCAGGTCCAGGTTGACGCCAACCAGGCCCAGTTTTCCCCGCCTCTTGATCAGCTGGTCCGGCTTCACCACCAGCCTCTGCAGAACAAAGCGGTTACTCCACAAATCAAAACATTGATCAATAAAAGGAGTGTTGCTCTTGATTAAATGTACACCCTACAAAAAATGCTTCTCTTTTTCTTTTCTAAAACATATACAAGAAAAGTCTATGTAAAATACTCATTCATATTTTTAAATTCTGTTACTGTTAAGTGGGAATGTGTAATTAGCAAATTTAAATGAATGTGAATGAATAAATGCATCGTATCTAATTACATAAAATGAGAAATACTGTAATATAAACACTCCATATCTTGTAGAGGTTTCATACTCTTTGCAAATTATTATTGTTGCATACGGGACAAAATAATTAAATGTAGATAAGTAGGACTCAATGAGGTCTCCAATAAATGTCCCCAAGTAAGCGTCTAGTAGTTTCAGAATCTTTTTTTTTTTAAACATTAAAAATTTGCATGTGAACATAGTGTAGGCTTCCCTTTAAAAAAGTGAATGCCATGTGTCGGTGACTAGTAATACAAGATCAACAGCAAGTGTGCAAATAAGAACAACGCCCTGCAAATATCCAGATGGTCTCATGTCTTTTTGCAAACGAAAGGGGGGCATTACGCAATCAGAAAATGTGTCATTTCCTGGATGGTTAACATTTCTAAAAGCATGTATGAGCATAGAAAGCAGAGGAAAAACTACTTTGTAGATTTATTTAACATTCAATTTGGGGGAAAAAAAAAAGCACACGTGCTAATTGTTGTTAACGATGGAAATTTGGTGGTCCATCAACCGCACCATCCAAAGGTGTAGTAAATCGTCCAAGAAAACCTACGTAGTGCATTCCTAAACCAAAACAAACGTGTTCCTCAGTCTGCCAACCCCCACTGAAAGAGAAGGAGTCTCTCTTCCTCCCACTAGCCAGCGAATGACTTATGACAGTGGAGCCATTACTATCTGGGCCCTCGCCAGTGGTGAAGAAGAGGAAGAGATAGAGGAGGGTAAGACACCACAGACGGTCAGAGTTAATGCAATTTCCTAATCAATGCCAGCGCAGCACATCTTTCGCTCTCATTTTCCATATCTGCCCTCTGCATCACCATCATACCTGAAGCCTAATTCAATTGATGTTCCATTAAGGCCATGGTATCTCCTGCTAGGAATTCTGTCATGCTACACTACAGCAGCACAAAAAAATAAAAAATAAAAAATCCAACAGAGCAAGATTGGTGCACTACATGGACAAACGTGATTATCAAATAATAGTGCCAAAGCAAGAATATTTTTATGCAGAGTAGTATTGCAGCAACTTGACCACTAGGAGGGATATAATACAGTTGATCAGACAGGCTAAACTAGTACGTTTCACAACAAATTTGATTCATTAATTATTTTTATTTTACTCATGAATTTATTAATATTAATTTTCACACGGAAAACAGAAGATATGCATGTAACTGTGATTTTTATTATATTTTCTGTCAACTTACAATAACCATTTACCATTAAGTAGAATTTAAGACAAAGTTGTGTGCGCAAAATACACGGACACATACAGTACTTAAAAAAAACATCTGTGATAATTTGATAACAAAATTATTTTTTATGTCTTAATATGTTTAAAAACACATGATCGCTACTGCTGTCGATTGAAAATGACAAAACCTGCTCAAGGTTCGGGTAATCACTGACCAATCATGGCTAACCTGTTGGTCAGGTGATATACACAAGCTGAGCTGTGATTGGTCATTACCTGAGCCTTCAGCAAATGTGATGCCATTTTCAGCCAAAGGCAAGAGGCAAATCAAGTTTTTGAAGGTATTAACTGTATATGAAAAATAATTTAGTAAAATTAATTACAGATGAAGTAACTTTTTACAACGGAAAATTGTTGACTTAATAGACTATTCCTTCGATCTGTTTTTTTTTTGTTTGTTTTTGAAGATTTTGTTGCGATATACCAAACTCTTGTTGCAGCAAAAAGACGATGAAAATCTCGTAATTATAAATCCAACCGATCATTCGCACCTCGGTGAGCAGCCAAGGGTGCTCCAGTGCCAGGCGGTCCAGGTCAGTCTCGGGGGTGACGTTAGCATAGCGGAACCTGTTCTGGACCGTTGCTGAGGTGCAGATGTGTTTGTAGAGAAATTCCTTGCCCGTCTGCTCCGAGATGGCTTTGGCGGACATGGCGGCTACATGGAACAGAGAGTGATGAATATGAGGAAGGTTTGGCGAGGGAAGGAGACTAAATGTAATCAGCCGCAGCTTCTCTGCACTAATAACATAAGAGGCAATTATTTACCACTCAAGTTATTGTCCTCTAATTTGAGAAGGACAAGAGCAATGTAGCAAGGGTATTTGCTGCTAAGTTTTAGAGTGAATTTTGAACAATACTGTAAAAATCATCCATCGTTTAAGAGATTCACATTGCAAGGTTCCACTTCCAGTAGCGATGTGATATCATACAACCGCAAAGATTTGATTGTGGCTAATAGAGGTTGTATATTTTATAGCCAAGGCTGACCTTTACACTTACAATGTTTAGCTAAGACAAGCCTCTCCCTTGAAAGGTGCACATTCGTTTGAAAATTCAATGTTTTTACCACATTGTACACCCACAGTTCATTTCTTTGTCAAATCAAAGCTGACAAGTACCTTTCATCACTGTGATGGAACATCTGCTCGGCTTCATTTCACAGAAAAGCCCACTATTTTTTTTCAACAGGGATTATTAATAAAACCGCTGTGCACTATTGATTATCAATAGACTGGAGTCCCTACTGTGCCAATAAAACAACACCGGAATGGGTGGAAACATTTAGTTCTAGAAAAGCAGCCATCCCCGGTTCAATAAATCATTGGGCTTTGATTAGAAAGCTGCACATTTTGAACTGTGGATGATCAATGTGTGGTAATTAACATTGTTCAAAAACGCCATGATGAATGACCAAATTGGACATTCTAAATAGAGAGAACCAAGAGTGGTCTAAAGTGGGATTTAATAATAATAATAATAATAATAATAATAATAAATGAAATAAGGTATTCAAATACATTTACTGTACCGTCCAATTCCATTCATTTTAATTAGTATTTTTTTAAATTAAACAATAAATATAAGAACAATATATATTAATATTTTAGATGTCAACAATAGTTTACATAATGACTCAGATGTCAATTTAATATTTGACGACTACTTCTGACGTCATAGTAGTTCGACTTGTTTCTATCTTTTCATCTACGATTAACGTGAAAAAAACACCTCCAGTAAAGACAAATAAATGGTACAAACCTTGAGGTAAAACGTTGTCCTGTGAGGGTGTTGTAGTGACGTTTCGACGAGAGGAGCGTGTCAGTTTTCGGCTACGCGTTCGCCTCGACTCCTAACCAAGCAAGTGGCACCGGAGAGAGAGAAGAAGCTTGCACTGAGTTTTGTCTTCCGCCTCCCATCTGCTGAGCGACCCGGCTGAGAGAACTTGGCCTCTGATTGGTTCGCACCGGACTGTGCCGAACTGACGTATTTAAAGTCTGTTGGAGGAAAAACAACATCATGAGCTGAAAGAAATTTCAAGCCAAATTGCGCTACAATTAAAACAAATCGAATAGTTAATTAAAATGCAGATAAAATCGGGAGTGAATTAATTTCTTTATGTAATTGCGTTTCAATGAGTTTCGTGTCGAAGAAAATTGGAAATTTTTAGGTTTATTGAACCTAAACCACCAAACTTCCCAACCCTCACGCACGCCACTCTCAATAAGATACAAAAAAAAAAAAAAGATTGGTCGACAGTCTTATCTCTGTGTGCCCAATCAACAAGTTTGTTCAAAAGGGCCAACACACAGTTGACCCATATTTGTAGAGATTACGCTGTTCTGATGACTAACTCGGTACCAGCCCTTAGCCTGGGTGGAACGTGTACAGTGGATACGTGGCCAAAACCACTACACGGAACATTAGGGTCATAATTTTGTTTTACTTGTTCTGAAAAATTGTACTATGATCCGTCTATGAGTAACAGCTACGTACGCACTGTAAAGTAACAGGCAGAACAACTGCATGCTTTTCCACAAGATGGCAGAACAATAACGCTGTGTTCGATTTAAGTCCCAGATTTCTTATATTTGTGAACATTTTCAAATCTTTGTACGCACGATATTTGTTTAGTTGGATGCCCTGGGATTTTTATAACTATGTCTCGGTGCAACAAATGTTGGGAAACGCTGCAGTCAACTTGTCACTTTCTGGCCTTGGCGGAGGGAGCAAATAGGTAGTCACATGTGGCTTAAGCACACGTTTCGTTAAAAAGAAAATCTAATGGCAGTATGTGGTGACTGACACCTGCTGTTCATGAAGTGAAATAAACAGTAAAAGAACGTGGTCAGTACAAAATAGACATAGGTAAGTATTGCTGGACCAACACCATGATCTTGGTTTTTATTAAGTGTACAAAACAAGTGCAAAAATAGTGCTTCATGAGAGCTACACAAAGGTGGACTTCCAAAAGAAAAAAAAAAAAAAAAAAAAAGTCAAAGGTTACATTGAAATGTCAATACATTGTTCAAGGTGGTTTAAAAAAAAAATGTGACCAAGATTTAGATTCACAGCGTTCTTTGAAGTGCAAGCAGCTGGGGGAATAATGCCGAATTCTTGGGTCTTCCCTTTCAAATTACGCACAGTGCAAAAGTGCAAAGCGGCATCTGGAACGCATACGTCAATGATACATTTAAACGCACAGCTTTGGCCTATTTGCTAGTTACAATCACTCTTTCTATGACTAGCTCATCCATTTGACTAAGACAACAAGGTAGCTTTCAAGCTATTCAAAATTGTGTACCATGACCAAAGACTAGGGATTTGGGATATGCACTAAGTACAGGATTTCCACTCTCACACAATGCATGCGAGTCTAAAAAGGTCCTTAAAGCCTGCCACTGAATGATGGCGCGGCTTGAGTGAACTATATGAACTACATTGAAGGCATAGTGAGCTACGTGACTGAAGGCATTTTGGGTAGTGCAAAATGGGTGGGGGTAAAGAGAAAAAAAACAAAAAGGCACACAAAGTTTCTGGCTAGCTAGAATTGAAGCCCTTCAACTTTCCTATTTTGGGAATTTGTCAGCCATCTCATCCCACACTTCTTCACAAGATGGTGCAGTTCTTCTTCTTCTTGGAATCCTTTTTGCCTGCCTCGCGGGACGGGTCCCTGCGCTTGTAGAAACTGGAGAAGCAGGCCGCCGCGCACATGGGCTTTTTCAGCTCCAGCATCCAGCGGCCTTCACCGTAAAAGCGCAGCGTGCCGAGCTCCATGTCGATGACAGGCTCCCCCTCCTGCAACACCAGAATCTGCAGCAGATCCAGACCCGTTTGGACCGGCTCCACGCCCTCAGCGCAGCCCAGGGTGATGTGGGCGCGGCTGCCCGCCGGCAAGGAGGCGGCACCGGGGACAGAAGACTCCGCCTCCTTTTCTGCATCGGAAGGCCACAGCACGAGCTGTTCCTCAGTGAGGCGGACACGGGCGCCGAAGGTCCGGGGCGTGACGAAAAGAGCGCTCACGGTCAGATCAAACACTGAGCCGTACAACTCTGACACGGCCTGGAAGGGAGGGGAGAAAAAAAAAAAAAAAAAAGACTAGTTGCATCATTTAGACATACTTTTCAAATTTTTTGCAAAGGTTAAACAAAATGAACATACTGAGCATTTAGATGTGGCAAATGAACCCTTAATCAGAGAAATGGAGCCTTTGCTTGGGGAAAATTGCATTTCTTTAAGCACTTGCATATTGGGCGGGGGAACAAGGTGGATACCACGCTTTGGGGAGGGGGTTCTCCCCGCCAACAACTGGCACAGGACTGCCATTGTTTCTTTCACAGACCGTTTGTTTGGACTCAAAACAGAATTTTCTAAAGCCAAATGGTTGCCTCAACAGGTGGCGAGCGCAGCGGTGGCACTTGGGCCAAATTCATTGTTGGTACAGAAAACAGCCAAACGCCGGATTAAGGTCATTTGGTGTGGCGACATGTTTGGCCACTAAGGACGCAAAGGAGGGGTAGGGGGCATTTAAGCATGGGAGTTCAATGTGGTAAATGGGTAGATGCTGTTTTCAGTTAGTCACAATAATTGAAGGAACAGTGTGCCTTACTGGTTTCGCTGCATATTCTTTGGCTCCCTCTGCCTTGCCATAGTCACAGAATTTGGTGGTACAGTGGAGGCTTCCTTTGCTTTTGAAGTATTGCTCCAGAGGAACTCCCTGGCCTTCATTCAGAGACGCTGCAAAGACAAGGAGAGATGAATCAGAGGTGGAAAAACGCTAACTCAATCTTTAAAGATTGCAACGTGTTCTAAAAAGACTTTAGTCATCCACTGTGACAGTCATCAGTTGCACTGATGATTTGTATTTGCATTTCACTTCAGTGTTTTCTACACAAACGACGTTTATAAACAGACAAAAATTAAAACTCATTTCAAGTTAATGTATATATGACCAATCAAAAGTTTGGAAACACCTTACATATTAAGGGGTAAAGAAACTCAAGCTTTTGACTTGAAAATGCACAGCTGTGAGCCGAAGATTGTTCCAGGTCATAATAAAATCATCCATATGAAGCTAAGTAAGAAAATATCAAGATGTGCAAAGCCATTCCGGGTAAAAGGCGCCTTCTTTCAAAAATCTAAATTATGAAACATTGTTAAGAGTAACACTTTTGTCTAACATATTTCTTAATGGTTACTTTGGTACTGATGTATCTGAAGTACTGATGAATGGCAAAAATACGTGGACAGTACTTTGCCACTAGTCAGTGGTAGCAAAAATGTGAGATGATGTGTTTCACTCACAGCCAACAGCGTTCTTCTTGACATCATCCAGCGCCGTCAGGAAGTCGTTGCCCGTGGACCTGAGCCGGTCCTGCGCAGGGGCCAGCAAGAACCAGCCGAAGAATAGCGGCAGGCGCACGTCATCCAACTGGCGCTTCATGGCGTTTATGGCGGCCGGCTTGCGTCCGGTCATCTTGGCCAGCCGCGCGGCGTCGGCACTCCATTCTGTGCGCGGCTCGAGGAAGAGCGTCACCATGCGCTGCTCCCGGGCCAACTCGCCCAAGCGGGCCAGCCGCTCCTGGGTGTGGTTGGTGTCATCCACCACCACCAGCAACGATGGGGCCTCAGCACAGCAGGACGCCACCGCTTCATCCAGGGCCTTGTGCACAAGGTGTGCATCCCCGCCGTGGTCCGTGCTATCCCCGTAGTCGTCGGCGCAAAAGACGGAGCAGTGGTCCTTGTAGGCGTCGGCCAGGGCGCGAGACAGGAAGGTCTTTCCGCTTCCTGGAAGGCCTCTGATAACTACAAGGGTACGAGCGGTGCGCAGAGCGTCTTTGGTCTTCTCGTCTTTCAGGATAGGGAATGACAGGGAGCCGGCAGAAGGAACTGTCGCTTCCTTGTCGGGCGCGGCCTCACTCGACTCCGCTCCTGTCGGATCCGATGACTTGGCACTCATTTCCGGCTCGTCTTTCTTCTCTGGCTCTGCTGCTTCAGCCTGTGTTACCTCCACCTCCTGCACGGAGGCTTCAGCTGGCTTCTGCACGGAGGCTTCAGCTGGCTTCTGGACGGACTCTTCAGCTGGCTTCTGGACGGACTCCTCAGCTGGCTTCTGGACGGACTCCTCAGCTGGCTTCTGGACGGACTCCTCAGCTGGCTTCTGGACGGACTCCTCAGCTGTCTTCTCCACTGGGACGTCAACTTTCTCACTAACATTTTGGGACAAGGCCTCCTTGACAACTTCTTGTGCCTCAACTTCCTCCAAAACTTTTTCCTGAACCTTCTCTGGACTGGGAGGCCGTGGTTCCTGTGGCTGCTGTGGCGCGGCCTCTTCCTTCGTTGGCGGGACAGTTGACTCAGCTTCTGGAACCGATTCAGAAACTGGCTCCGGCTCTTCTGGTGTGGCAACAGCTACTGGCGGCTCAGGTTCAGGGATTTCTTGAGGCGAATCATCCTGGACAGGCGCGGTGATTCCGGCTGTGTCGCCACTGCCATTCACCGCGAGCTGCTCCTTCTCCTCCCCCTCCCCCTCAGCATCTGCTGGCTTCTCAGGCTCGACAGACGCTTCAAGCTGCGTCACCACCGCCGTCTCCTGCTGTGGACTCTGCAGCATGTCGAAAACCTCGCCGCTGTTTTCGGGGTCCATTTTAAGCTGAAGAGCGTCACCAATTCACACTAACATGTACCTTAAATGCAGCACAGAGGGAAAACACGTCAGACTGACTCACTCTCATTTTAGAGTTGTATCGACAACTTGATTAAGCAGCGTCTCAGTCAAAAGTTTGGAAACGTTTTCATATTTCGCCTCCCTGATGAAGTCATCCAGACAATCCAATAACACACAAGAATTCATTTAAGTTAAAAATGTTGTTCGGGGAAAATGTGGTGGAGTTGGACTCCTTTAGAAATAGGCACATTTCTTCCAAAATTTTACAACTTTTCACATCTTGGTATTTTCTGTGCACTTTATGATGTGGATGATTCTTTCCGCATTGGATTGGTTTTCAGTTGTCATCTGCACATTTAAGAGTTAATTGATAGAATGTGTTGTGCTTCCTAACTTTTGACTGGTACTGTGTATCTGCACAACCTTACGAGATCCTATTACATCTAAAACAAATCTAAATTAAAAAAAATATATTCATTTAAAAAAACTACAATTTAAAATATTAACTGTAAAAACATAGGAGACAATTCTCGATGTAAAAGCTAAATTATAGAAATGTTTTAACAATAGTAAGACAATAGAAACCAAAAAAGCAGTTCACTTTCGCACTTTTTTTGCACACTTGTTTATTTGGCTCTCACATTTTCTGTCTTAATATTAAGCAAGTAAGTTAAACTTTTACTTATGCACCTTTGCACATTTCTTCTGGACTGTAGAACACTAACAGTTGCAAATATTTGAAATCATTATTAAATGTAGCCAACCAAAATGGCTCCAAAAACACACACAAGTTGTCCTGGAAGTGTTAACTATAATGAGAGAAAAACCAAATATCAACAAAAGACCGAGCAAACAAAAGGCAGTTCCATTTTTTTTTTTTAATGCTAATCCTGGGCACCTGGCGTCAGACTCAACAGTGCCATCTAGCGAACGAGCGGCAGGCATTTTTAGTCTTACCCCAAATTTCTGCTTCGTTAACCAGATGTGCGAACGTGTCGTGTCACGAGACGGGAAAAACGAGCCGGAAACTCAAAACTAATTCTAAAAACGGGAAACGGTCAATAATAAGGCTATGAATAAACGTGCAAGTGCAGAAACGAAACTTATGCAAAGACTTTCCCTTTTAGTTTCCATAACGATGCCAACAGCTGTTGTGTGGGTGACGCAGTGAATTAAGTCATACCGCGTTATGCTTAAAAAAAAAAATCACATATTCTTGAGCTTGTGCGCCATTAAAATACGCAAACACTTTTAAATTATAGATAAACAGGGAGGGGAAAAAACATCAAGCGAGAGGGTGGAGGCTAACGTGGTACACAAACAATTAACATGCCAGTCAAACGCGCGGATTACAGCAAGCTATCGTTCTCGTCTTTGTTTGGAGGACAAAGTACACTTGAGTAGTTAATTTCCCCCCCAAACTGTTAAATAAAAAAATGTTAAGGAAAAATAGCCATCCGTGAGCTTTTAGCCGTTCGACATGCCAACTTACCAGCATTCGGTGCGGACGAGTACCACGCGGCCGCGCTCTTCGGCGTACAACTATAAGCTAACCGGGCACGCCCACGCACACGCGCCGCTTCGCTTCTTCAAGGCACAAGTGCACGCACGCATGGCGGCGGGAACGCGCACGCCGGGAGGGGCCTTGGGCACGCCCTTCAAAAACCGGAAGTAGGGGTGACATGAAACTACAAGGAAATGAAACCTTTTTGTTTTCAACTGACGCAATATAATAGAAGCAATGAGGATGTTCAAATCTCAATAATTATATTGATGATAATTAATGCTAGTGCTACGTTACTATCGTAACGATGGCGAAACTTACAGCATAATAGTTATGAAATGTGGCAGTGTTTTTTTTAATTGAAAAGCAAACGAAATAAAAGGAAAGGGCGAGAGACAATTTGAACCATGGAAACTGCTTGAAAAAATACTTTTGTCATAAAACATGCATATTTCCCCACCAAACACCGTATTATTTAAAGAATAAAACAAAATTATGCTATGTATTTCTCAATATTCTACAGATTCTTTACTATTAAAGTTTACAGGTTCTGAGGAGGCACGAACAGGTGTCTTGTTCCGCTTGCATCGTTGTCTTCGGTGGTCTTTGGATGGAGAAGGCTGGGGCTTCTGCTGGTTCCAGAAGTCAGCGCAGTCGTCCAAGTATGAGAGGCAACCCTGGATGACATCCTGCAGTTGCTCACCGTTCCTCGTCTTGTCTTTCATCAAGTCTGCAGATCGGCATTCATCCAAACATGATAAAATGATATATATGAAATTATAAACCCCAAAAAACATACTTTCATCCTTTAACAGCTTCTCCAGATATCTTCTGTCCTCATAAAATTCCCCAAGATATTTCTTGGTCTTCTTCTTTGTCTTGGAAGCATGTGGCTTCTTGGCTGTTGTCATCTGCTGTTTGAGATTGTTTATGTTAGGTGCAATAGTATGTAGAGTGATTTAAAAAAAAGATGTGTGACTACCTCTACATCTTTTCGCAGCATCTCTGATTTTAGCTTCTGTTTGACGGCAGCAGGGACTGAGTGATGACACGCAGACAGATTTCTAATCAATCAGTAGTTGGCCACTAGCTCTTAAATCTTAAAGCATGAAATCTTGTATCAATGCTTCTAACATCGGTGCAGGCTGCATACCAGTAATAGCATTCTCGATAGCTTCCTGCGCTTTCTGGATGCCCAGCTGGAACTTGTGGACTTGTGGACGAAGCTTCAGCCCTTGATGGTAAAAGACGAGGGCAAATTCAAACTCCCCCAAGCAGTACAAAGCCTCAGCCTTCTGGTACAACCCCTTTGTAAAAAAAAAAAAAAAAAAAAAGTACGTCACATTTTTCGTTTCATTTACACCGAGGATATTTATCACACTTTTTATACTTTTATATATTTCTTGGAGTCAATATATGATAAGTAAACAAAATGTGTACCAGATGAAAGACCAAAGTCTTATTATATATTTAGTATCTTTAAATATTTACTAGTCAAACTGGTCTCAATCGCACTTCTGGCATATACAGGAAATTTTAGCAGGGTGCATACTTCATGGGCCCATCCATTGTATATTTTGCATTGCACCCAGATTTCTCCTGAGGGCTGATTGAAAGTTTTATAATAGAAAATTGGTTCTCCATCCGGCTCATAATCTGCTAATGTATTGTATTCTCAAAAGAGGGCACGCCCCTGATTATAGGAGTTGTAGACAGAAAGAAAACTAGTCCAATTCTGCACTGTACATATTCCGATTTTTGTTGCGCCCTCTGGCGGAGAACATTATTGCTACCTACCAGTGTGACAAACCCAAACCCCCTACTGCGATTAAAACAAAACAAAACAAAAAAGAAAACAACACTTACCTCAAAAAAGGACTGGTCTTCTTGAAGTGAAGCTTCAGCGTCCACCAGGGCCTTCTCGTACTGACCCATTTTTAGGTAGCATTTAGAGCGGCCCACGAAGCAGTGTTTGTCCTCGGGTTTTAGTGTCAGCGCCTGTGATGCGATAAATAATATATAAAGTATACGGCGCCAAACACAGAACTAGTTAAAAAAAAAAGGCCCGCTTCGCATGTAATATGGGTTTGGTTCAGTTATATAGCAGACGAAAATAAGCAACAAAGTCCGCTAGAAAATATGCCTTGAATTTTTCCAAAGTTTTGGATCATGTGAGCACCCACCGCGCTATAGATCTCCGCAGCCTTCTCACACTCCCCCTTGAGCATCAACCAGTCTCCATACGCCATCAAATTCGAGAAAACACATTTTGTCTTCGGACCTTTGCACTCAGAGTCGGTTTCAGACATTATTCCCCTGAGAATTTCTTCCAAAATGCGGGCGAAAAAAATCCAACGCGGCAGACCAGGGTCCTCCTTGGTTTGGTTACCTGGCAACGGCGCTAACAAAGGGGGCCAACAGCGCCCCCGCCTGTAAAATATACAGAAACGCGAGTTTGGGCCTCGAATTACATTTTTGACAAATTTCATTGAATATTCATTATTACCACAAAAAAAGATGAAGCAATACAGGCCCACAAAAAAAATCCTAAATAATGTGAACATTTTCTTGTCACATCTGTATTTCTCCCCTTTTCGGTTGCAACAACACATGTAAACGAAACAGATGAGGTTTTGACTTTATTGACACGGTTGATAAAAACAGGAAGGTTTCACCAAAATGACAATGACAGTAGAGGTGAGTACGCCGCGATTTTTCCCACTTTATCGCTGCCAACAGGAAATATTTTTAATTTTCAGACAACATTCTAGATATGCTCCCATCCTTTCATGGAATTGCATTTTACTGGTTGGAATATCACATCTTCCATGTGTTTGTTTTGTTGCTTGTGTAAAAAGCTGTGACTGGCGCGGGAAAAAAGACAATAAATATCAAAATAAGAGGATGACAAAAAATAAAAGATCACAATGATCAAAATGATACATTCCAGTCACATGTGCAACGCGGCAATCTGTGGATGGCAATGTTGAATAATAAAAAAAAAAAAAAAGTGATTTTATACAAACAATGGATGCTCCCACTGGCGAATATGCCATTTAGTGACCGTCCCTATTGGATACGCCAAATAATAAAATGGCGGTTGCGAGTTCATGCAGAGCGGGAAGCACTCTTGACTTCCCACGTGGACCCCCTATTAAAAAAAAAAAAAAAATAGAGTAGCTGCACGATGCTCACTTCAAATGTCTTCTGTGTAGAACTAAGTTTATGTTTGGTTCCTGCGTGTCTGTATATGTGGTTGCATTGAGTCAATGGCGGAGATGACAAGGATCCGTATCTTCTCAAGGATACAGCCGGCGGGTCAGGGGGGAGGGGCGGCGTGCGTCGACAAGTCCTGACGTAGTGCCGGACCAGCGGGAAAATGGACCACTTAACCGAACTGGAAGAAGAAATTTCCTGGTCCGGAGGCTGAAATGTAAACACAATGTCAAAACACTAGACACAAAGTCAAATTTGTAAAGAATTAAAAGTAAGACGATACATCTTTATCCCCCCCAAGCTTACCCTCAAAACTGAAACCACCGGGACCGCCAAAGAACGCCTTGAAAATGTTGTTGGCGTCAAAATCTGGTGGGAGACAAAACATGAATTTCCACCAAAGGCGTACTTGTAGCGTATGATGACGCGAGCCCCCTCCTTACCGCCCATGTTCATGCCCTCGTCCTCAAGGTCCTGCCCGCTGTCGTAACGTGACTTCTTCTTGGGGTCCGACAAGATACTGAAGGCCTCGCCCACTTCCTTGAACTTCTTTTCTTCTTCTTTTTGCACCTCTGCACTAGCGCCGCTGTGGCGATCTGAAAGAAAGCGTCGACCATTTAAGAGAGCAATAAAGGCGGGGATATAATAATGAGTGCAGCACCTGGGTGATGTAAGAGCGCCCGTTTGCGGTACGCCTTCTTGATCTCCTCCTCAGTGGCGTTCTTGTCCACGCCGAGCACCTTGTAGTAGTCTTTTCGCTTGCTTTTCTTCAACTCCAGCTGTGCATGTTTTAGCAGCTGCTTGTGCTCTATAACACGAAAAGAAGGAAAATGACTCAAGCTCTTTATTCAGGACCGTATTAGGAGGATCACATACATCCCACCATGCATTGCTTCAACACAGAATGCAAAAACGTTTTTATATAGTACAATTCATATAATATGAGGAGGATCACATACATCCCATGATGCATTGCTTCAATACAGAAAATGCAACTAAAGCTCTTGATATTGTACCCAATGAGGATCACATACATCCCATGATGCATTGCTTCAATACAGAAAATGCAACTAAAGCTCTTGATATTGTACCCACTGAGGATCACATATATCCCATGATGCATTGCTTCAACACAGAAAACGCAACAACTCAAGCTCTTTCTATAGTACCGTATAAAGAGAATCACACATACCCCATGATGCGTTGCTTCAACACAGAAAATGCAACAACTCAAATGCTTTATATAGTACCCTATAAGCAGGATCACATATATCCCATGATGCATTGCTTCAACACAGAAAACGCTACATAACACACTAAGCACTTTACTTGTAAAACCACACTCATCTTCTAACAATAGGGGCACACGATTGTTTACGTTTGCTTCCTACCTTTAGTCTTCTCTGTCTGGTAGACCTTCTCGTAGTCGCGAACCGCCTCTTCATACTGTTCCGTGTCCATGTAGCTGCAAGGTCACAGACGGACAGGATGGAACGCCATGGGGTCAATGAAATAATGGAAAACGCGGAGACAATTAAGCCATTTGGTACCATTGCGCTCGCCGCAAGTAGGCCTTGATGTAGGTCTCATCCAGCTTAATAGCTTTTGTGCAGTCTTCAATGGCCTGTTCTACTTTCTTCAGCTAAAAGAGAAGAAACAAGAGAAGATTGAACTGCATGTTCTCATCTTAATTCATTAGGGATGGGACGAGATCCTGTGCGAAAAGTGAGATTATCTAGTGAGATTAGAACGGCGCAAGATTTTGCGTAAGTACATGACGAGATCTTTTTCTTTTGGCTGTTTACAAACGCTTATTCCAGGACAAATCAGATCAATAATTTTGTTGCAAAACTCTCATCTGGTTCCCGTGGACTCAATCTTGTGACATCTCATTTCGTGGGAGTCGTTTGTCATCGCATCGCTATTATTCATGCATGCGCTGAAATAGTGGACTGGGTGACGCAAAAACAAAATTACCTTGGAGCCCACGGTGGCTCTGTTACAGTACAGCTTGGCATTGGTCTTGATGTTGTTGGGGTCTATTGTCAGCGCCTCAGAATAGAGGACGTAGGCGGCATCAAAGCTGCCCTCCTTGAAGGCCTTGTTGCCCTCCTCTTTCTTGGCCTTCAGCGCCTTGGCATTCTGATTAGAACAGAGCGTGTATGAAAAAGCTACACAACAACTACTTCAACCTTAGATGAGAAAAGTGTAGAATACTGACTCTACAGGCAAGGCGTGCTTTTTCGTGGTCCGGCGCCATGCGCAAGGCTTGCACGAAGAACTGGACCGCTTTATCGATGCAGTCCTCGTAGTACAGACAAAGGCCGCGGACGTAGAGCGCGTCTGCGTTGGTGGAGTCCATTCTTAATATGTCACTAAAAGTGGAAGAACTGTATTAAAAACATGCTCGGAAATGCTTGCAATTTCATGTAGACTCCCACCCGCTATTAGCATCACTGTTTTATCCATGGCTACATATGAACATGTAAATATGGTTAGGTATTATTGCAAAAACACAATATACAGCATGAGACAGAAATTTGGAAATTCTAATTCAATGTTTATTCATTTCCTATGTAATAGTAAAGTCATGGAAACTACGCAGCAACACTTAAGGTAAAAATGACTTATGTGAAACTTTTTAATCAAACCGAAATACGGTTTGGATTTTAAAGTAGTGAAAATACGCAATATTAGCTCAGGACAGTTTTGCACATCTTGGTCATTTCTCAGTCAGATTTATGATGTGGATGATGCTTTATGACTCGGATTGACGGATGTGCATTTACGAGTTAAGCACATGAATTTATTGACCTATTAATGTGTCTGACAGGTATTGAATATTGAATACGAACTATACATCCTAATCCTTGACTTGCATTTGAACAATATGGACCCAAAAAAATTAAATGGAAAAGTGAGCGCCAGAAAAATCCAGGTTGTTTCTGGGTACAGTGGAAAAGGGCCTTCTGTATAGAACTCTGTATCTTAATCTACTGTTTGTGATCATTTTTAAATACAAAATATGTACACGAAAAGGGTGTGTCATTAAGACGGTCGAGTACATCCAACAAACCTGGCCACAGACTGAGCTTCCGGGTAGCGTCCGAGGAGGGCCAAGCACTCCGCTTTCAATATTTTGAACCGATGGCATGCCGACGCCGACTCCAGGGCTCGGTCCATGCAGAAGACCACCTGGAGACACACGCGCGATGAAGTGTCACCAACCGTCATTGAGAGTCTTAGAACTTACCATGCGGTAGTCTCTCTTGTCGAAGCCGATCTCTGCCATCCGTTCGTAGTCCAGGATGGATTCGGCAATCTTGAGCTTGAAAAAAAAAAAAAAAAAAAAAAAAAGGTAATTTCAGGGAGATTTCTTTTAGTTTGAAATTTGGAAGGAAGCTATGACATCTTGCAGGAATTAGATTTAAGATTAAACACCAAGACTTTCTTCTGGTGCAGTGAAAATGCCGCCTTCAAATTGAAATACAGTCCAGATTCTGTTCTATACTGTCAAAGTAGTCTTTCCACAAAAATATTTCAATGCAATTGAGAGAAATGCTAGTTTTTAAGGTTTTAAGGATGTTTTGCTTAACCCTTTACTGAGCACTTTCGGATGACAGTCTAAACAGGAAAAAACGGCCTGTACTAGGCACACATTTTTCTATTTTTAAGTCCTACACAGGCAAGAATTTTCAGGATTTTAGAGAAATTTTGGGGTATGTTAGAATTTAAGCAATAGCTGTTGAAGACGCTTTCAGCCATTTTGCCTGCTTAGACTATCAGCCGGAAGCATCAGCTGTGCCCGGTACAGGGTTAAAACAATAGATTTTCAAAAGCTTTCTGCATGTGAAAGCAATCTAATTCAATATATTTTAATGCCATTACAGGAACAGTACATTTCCTTTCCAATTAAGAGGAAATGAATTGGAACATGAACAACTCAATGCAAAACACTGTTATGGTAACTCCTTTGCAAAATGTTGATTGCTATGTCTTTCTTTTGTTGAATTTTGTGACACAATCTTTTTTCCAGAGTTGTTGAATATGCCTCATTATACATGTGATATATGTAGTTAGAAAGTTTAATAAATCATACTGATGGCACAGGTATGGTTTTAGTCTTTTTTATCTATAAATGCTTTGCAATGGTTATGGGGCACTGGGTTGAAAAAATATCACACAGCTGGTATGTAATTGCAAACAAGTTGAGAAGAAGTAAACTAAATCATTGTTATTAATCAGAGGCAAAAACAAACAAATAAAAACACTAACAAATTGTCAATTTTCACCAACAAAAATGACACTTAATGATGTCTTTATTATTATTATTTTTTTAATGTTTTTGACTATAGGTTAATTTACTGAACTGGGATGTATTTTATATTGAGTACAGATTTAACACTACTGATTAAAGTTACATGACATTTCAACACAATAGGGACTATACTGTTTATATATTCTAGGGTTATTCTATAGGGTTTTAAATATTGTCTAATGCGTGAAGTTAAACAAATAGTTTTTTTTTTAAAAAAGCCAAGTTCACCAATTAGTATTTTTCAACTTCTACAGAATGACCTTTAGGCTGGTTGTGTTCAATTTGGAAATGCACAATTAGTTGTTCACTTCTATGGAATGAAGCCTAAAGATTAATCCACTGAATTCTGGTCAACCAAACACCAGAACCTACTGACCTCCTGCTGGGCTTGGCCGTTGTCAGGCTCTAGCTCTAGAACCTTCTGGAAGCATCGTGAGGCCGCCATGGCATTGCCGAGGCACAGGTGGCACTTCCCCTCTCGCAGATGCCCCTGCGAGCCGCACAGCTTTTATCGTATGACAAAAAAAAGACCATGGCTTGTGTTCAATTTGCTCAACGCACCTTCATGAAGGAGTTATCCAGCCTCACTGCTTGCTGTGAATCCTCCAAAGCCTCGCGGTACCGACACAGCATCATTAGTGTGGCCGCTCGGTTGCCGTAGTAACTCGCGTTCTTTGGACACATATCTGCACGGGGGAAAAAAATAATTGCAGAAATGAAATCATGCCCACAAGAAAAATAATGGCAAAGATCTTTAACGCTTAATACCAATGGCCTTGGTGTAGTAATTAAAGGCTTCTGCGTAGTCCTTCTGGACATAGAAAGCGTTGCCTTGCTCTTTGTAGCCCTCTGCTTCCCTACAATTAACACAAATATAGAAGTTTCATTCTGAAATAAATAAAATCCTCCTCGGTCCGCATCTGTAGTATATACATGTAGGCAAGAGAGTTGCACAGCATATTGATGAGGCAAAGGAAAAAATAGCATGTATATACAGTACTTGTTCAGTGCAGTTTAGAAAAAAGAATACATATATTGAAAGAGTACATGTCACGGTTATAATATCACGATGAGGATTTTGGTAATCTAAAAAATTATTAGCAGTAGCACAATCTCTGAGTGGACCTTGACAAGTGAAAGTTAGCTGACATTTGCACAGGAAAATAAAACTTGAAAAGTGTAAGGGCGTGAAAGGACATCAACACAGCCCAACTATGGGCACACTGGTTAGCTAAACTTAGACAGGAGTCAAGGAACACATGACACCAAGCACGTTGCTCTCACTGTGGCTGACTGCCATGACTTTTTGGGGAAAGACTGTCATTGATTGTTTGAACGTCACGATCGCACAGAACTTTCGAGAATGACCTTCTTCCAAAGCATGTAAAAAAAAGAAACAAGCAGAAACTTTGGCACGTTACTATCGGATGCATGGAGGCTGTCGGTCAATAAGTGGAGAACAATAACATGAACGGCTCCACGAAGCCAAATAGCGGCTAGTTTTGTTAGCTTTGGGATACGACGACAAGATTCGGAGGCGTGTGGATTTAAAATAGAACTCGAAAGCGTCGCCAGGGTTCCGTTTGGGCTGCTGTCAGCGCGTCCTACCGTTCCAGTTCGTCATCGCTGAGGAGTTCGATGTCAGGGTCCATGTTCACAGCATCGCACCGCTCCGCCGCCATTTTGACGTGAATGTGGAGGGGGCGGGGTGAAATACTGCAGTCGTCGTGACGTCATTGTAAACAGGAAGTCGTTTGTCGGTTTAAATAAAAAAAAAAATACAATATTTTTCTTAGGGTGACTTTGTTGTTTTTATATGAGTTTTATAACGATTTTCTATTTTATCAATTAGTTGAGCTGATGATTTGCGCTGAGTGTCTATTTTATATACTGGATCAGCCTGGCAAGCGTCCCCACTAAATTACGTCACCACTTCTCACTTCCGGACTCCGAGGTAAGCATAAACACAGTTCGATGCCTTGACATTTTTTTTGTAGTTTATTTGATGTGTTCGATCACACACAACACGGACTGTCTTGTTTGATTTTAAAGATACGGTTTATTATGAGCTGTTGGTTCACTTTGCTTCCGATGGTTTGTAGATCTGCAGAAGCTAAAGCTAAGCTAACTTGTTATCAAATTAGGAACCTATCAAGCGAGTAACCAAACGCCAATATTCAGTCGTGGAGTGTTTATCATCTTTTTTTGTTTGTCCGGTAACAGAGAGCAGTTGTCGTCATGGGCAAAAGCTGTAAAGTGGTGGTGTGCGGCCAGGCTGCAGTCGGTAAAACGGCCGTGTTGGAGCAGCTACTTTACGCCAATCACGTCGCAGGTACGTGTGTACTTATCACATTTTGGAAAGACCATCGATTATATGGACGATCTATCGTTTTTTCAATAAAGGGATTAATTCTGGGCGTTTCCGTGGGATTATACTACGTAGAGATGGGCAACGTAGCCATTAATTCAGAAGAAATACTGAACTCACATTATGGTCAAACCTAGTTCTGGACCACAAAAAATGATCTCAGAAATGAATGCATGATGATGATGCAAATGCATTTTCCCACGCCGTGCCTGAATCGTCTGTCAGGTTCTGAGCCCATGGAAACCCTGGAGGACATCTACATCGGCTCCATCGAGACCGACCGGGGCACCCGTGAGCAGGTGCGCTTTTATGACACCCGAGGGCTCCGAGACGGCATGGAATTCCCCCGTCACTACTACAGCTTTGCCGACGGCTTCGTGCTGGTCTACAGCATCGACAGCAAGGAGTCCTTCAAGCGCATGGAAGCCCTCAAGAAGGACATCGACCGACACAGAGATAAGAAGGAGGTATAGTTCCACAATTCGCATTTCCATGTGTTTCGGAAAAAACAAGTAAGCTTCAAAATCCTGTGGTGCTGCACAGGTGACCATCGTGGTGCTGGGCAACAAGCTAGACAAGCAAGAAGAGCGACGTGTGGACTCTAACATGGCGCAGAACTGGGCCAAGAACGAGAAGGTGCGGCTGTGGGAGCTTTCGGTGGCTGACCGCCGGACGCTCATTGAACCCTTCGTGTACCTGGCCAGCAAAATGACGCAACCGCAGAGCAAGTCGACCTTCCCGCTCAGCCGGAATAAGAATAAGGGCAGCGGGCCCACGGACGGCTGAAGAGTGGACGTGCAAAAAAAAAAAAAAAAAAAAAAAAAAAAAGAAAACACAGCTGACAGTTCTATTAGTTCAAGTATATTTTTGTTTGTGCTATTACACAAATATTGATCATAAACTGCTCCTGGTGAATAATATAGCACAGCTGCATTCTGGCTGCTGTATTTAATATTAGTGTACTATTGAAAATGTCTCTAATTATGGTGACCTGATCGCTTTTAAGTGTGACAGATTTGCTCGCAAAAACAAATAAGAAAGGGGCAAATCATTTTTTTTTGACTGTGTTAGTGTTCGGATTGTCAATCATGTCACTTAAATGGCTATCCTACACAATAGAGCTAGCATATTGCGCAAGCTGTTGGTCACGTGGCTTCACTTGTCGTCGAGGAGATTTGTTACATCGCTTCATTTGCTGTTAGATGAATTGATTATGGACTTTTAAAACAATGTTAAATATTGAGGCTGTGTATAATAACATTGTCATTACAGTTGTGTATGTATGTCATGAGCTCAATTGTTGCAGTCTTTTATTTCAGGGACCAACTGTTTAAAATATGTTTTTGTTATCAAAACAACCAAATCAATTGGTTGTTTTCTAATAAACAACCCAGAAAGTTGGGTCAAATAGATATGGGTTGATCCTTCATTATCCATAATTTTTATTTTTGATCCGCCTGTGTTTAGTCTACTTTCCTTTTTAAACCGCTTTTTTTTGCATTTTCAATAAACAAGTCTTTCTGCCTGACGTTTCTCATATTGACCTCATTTATCAAGTTTGACCCTCTAGGCAGATATTTGACATCTTGTAATTATTAAAAATACAAACGTTAAATCAGAATATCTCCATAGGAAAACCGGGTGTTGCTTTAACGGATTTTCTGAACTCAGACTTATTCCTAGAACAACTCAAATGTTTACATATTAAAACGTTCTTGGGCGCGGGTGCACTGTAGTTAAGTGAGCCACAGATTTCTGACTGAAGATGAAGACAAGACCAGACGTGCGTTCGTCAACACCTCATTGCTCAATTTGGCCACCAGAGGGCGCTCCAGTACTCTCAGTAAAACTCGTAACGTCTTCTGTGAAGCAACTCAATTCCAGCTCGGACTTTCCAGTGCGACGAAATTGCTCACTTTCGGACGGAATATATCACTGCCATAACCTCGATTTGGGGTGAGGATTTTACAGGCCCATCAACTAAACAATTTCATATTGATCGATTGATGAATACATTCAATTTGAACAAACCTGTCCAAAGCGAAATATAATTGATGGCATGCAAGAATCCAGTTTATGGCCCTCGGGTACAATGGGGAGCATTACGCAAGGTCACAGATGTTAACGTAGTGAAAAATGACGCTCTCGTTCCACAGTCGCGTTCGATGCCTGCAAAGGTTAATAATGCCAGATGAGGAGAACCCCTCAAGTGGAACATTTATGAAGCGTTTTATTATTACACGCGCCGTAGCTCCCCCGCCCCCCAGAGGATCGCCCCCAAGAGGGCGATTTCGTCTCATATGTCCCATTTCTGTCATGTTATTTTTCATGGAAGTCGTTTCAGATTTTGTGTTTTACTTAGTAGGCTATATAGTGAATTCGAAATGAAATCGCGTTTATTTTCCAACTTTCAATTTTGCTGTCTGTCTTAATGCGTGTTTGTAAACATGTGTATAAGAGAAGCATCAAATAAGTCTATATTTAAAAAAGAACACGCTAAAATCGGACACCTTTCGCAAATCATTGCTTGCCTTTGACACGTTTTGACACTTTTTTTTTTTTTACCCGAGGCAACTCTTATCAGTAGTTTATTTACGTCACACTTGTCGCCGACGTCATCGAACTATCTGATAATTTCACTGTGTTTTGTGTGAAAGCCACAATCGTGAAACAAAAGGATTTCTTTTAGAGCAGTAACAAATTGAGAATGCGTGTGCGCGCTAATGTCCTCCCATTGCTGTGTTCTATGTGTGCCTGATGATTAGAAGCGGTGAAGATAAGGAAGAAGATACCATGATTGATCCGTACAGCCTGGTAAGGGCATCAAGATGTCCTCAGTGCAGTGTCGGTCCTTGCTGGCTGGAGGGCTGCACGGTACCGCACACGCAAACACAAAAATCAACACTTGAAACTACAGTAATTTGATTAGCTTGGTTGTTGCCTTCAGGGACAATCTGGAATTACAGCAATCATATAACAATCAAACACTTGCTAAATGATTGTAAGTTCAATTGATTTCAGCTGTCTTCAGGGATCGTGTAAAAAATGAGATATCTGTAAATATAATCACATAACACCTGATCGATTGGTTATTCCCTGAAATGTTTAGTCAGCGTATGTGTTGCCTTCATGGGCAGTCCGAATTTATTGCCATCGGCACAGTAAAATCTGAAATCTAAATTTCAGCCCCCCCCCCCCCCCCCCCCCCCCCCCCCCCCGAGCCCCGAAGGCAAGCAATGCGTATAGTTATAAGTATTGAATGACATTTGGTGAAATTGTTTTTGTCAGTACTGGTAGCATCTAACTTTATTATATTTATTACTGTTTCGTAAAGGACTGTTATGATTTTTCTTTTTATTGTCCCTAAGGCAACTAAGGTAGCTCGATGGAAAGACAAAGGAAATATTTAAGGACACTAAAAAAAGAATCCGTGTTGTTTTGTAATGAACGCTGCGATTTCAGTTTGGCTTCTGAAACTCAACAAAAGAATAGCTACATTAAATATTTAAAACTGAGATAAACAAAAAAAGACTGGAAATAAAATCGTTCTGTTGCTTTTTGAGGTAACTGGAGTTCAGAGCTTTGATTTGTGATTGTCCCCAAAGGCAACACAATCCTTAAAAAGACACTTAAACTAAACACACGTACACAAAATCCATGTGAAGCATTTCAGAAGTTCTAAAAGCTTTTTTTTTTTTTTTTTAATTTTTAATTTTCCAAAAATCCATCGGGTACAAGCTCTCTTCATCGTGTCCTGCTTGTCGTCGCCGTGACGATGGGCCGAGCGATACCCTGAACGTGGATGGATTGGTCGCAACCCGGTCACCCCTGAGAAGGCCTGGGACACTTTTGGATCCTTTTTGTCTTTTCCTATTTCCTCCTTTAAAAAAGGACATGTACTTTAAAAAAAGAAAATAATAAACATTAACATGACCTAGTCTTCATCTATGGTACACATAACAATATTAACTCTGATAAAAGCTTTATATGTCCTCTATGGGGTTTGTTTCTACACTAGACCTCCACATGACAGTGAGGCCGGCTGCTTTTGTTACAGAGAGGCGGGAGAGATGGCGGAGACTGACTTTGTCACAACAGATGACACGCACACACACGCTCACACACACCTACACACACTCAACTATACATATTGCACAATGACATATAAATGCATAGGATGTGCTCCAGTACGTCACCGAGAGGAGGAGTCGCCGACTCGTGATTGATGGACAGGCGTGAGGAAACTGGCCGCTATTGCTTTGAAATGTCAACATTATGATCACCTGATTTTTTTTTTTTGTACGAAGCAGTTCTAAGGTGCTTTTTTTGTGGTTGCCATGGTTACACTGTGCTTTTTTTTTTTGTTCCTTCCCACACGCCATGCAGTGGCTGTCAATCGAACCCTCCTCCTCCTCCTCCTCTTCGTGGGTGATCCGTTTGTCCATGCGTAAAGTGTTCCGTGGTTCGGGTGGTACCGAATGGACACGAGGGGGATCACCGTGTGGACCCATGAATGTCTTGTTAAAACATTTTACAAAAAAAAAAAAAGGGCATCAGGTGAAGTGGGGCTTTTCAAAGTGTGGGACAGTGAGCCTCCCCCAAGGAAAAATAACCAAACAAAACACCGACATCAGTGGTAAAAATCAAGCCGTTTTTTTCCACTGTAGCTGAATTTAGCTTAGCACATCTAAGAATAAACTTTTTTTTCTTTTTTTAAACACTAGTTTGCTTACTCTCTCGTATAAAAGTAGAACTTTGGCATCTTCAGTAGAATCTTTGTGCCATACCATATGGAGATGAAGGGAAATTTCTTGTTAGACAGATTATTACTCTGACTAATTCAAAAGTCGAGCATTTCTGCCATTTTATGGCATTAATAAGAAATTATTTATTTTTGGTTGGGTGTCAGTTACTCGCAGGCCATAGTTGAGAGTTCAAATTAACTTAGCTCAAGTGAACTTAAAGTTATCTTAAAAGAAAAGTAGGTTCTTTTTTACTCAAGCTGCTGAAATCCTTTGCCACACAAATACTTTTGGCTGAAAACATTTCACAGGGGTTTCGTCACTGAAAAAATGTTGAGAACCACTGTTGTAATTATTTCAGCACATTTGGAACAACAAATTTGGAAAAACACTTTTTTTCCTCAAGATGTTGTCATCCGCTGTTTCGTGAAAACCTTTGGTAGCTGTAGATGAAGTGAACATAGCATATTATAATCTATTTTCTTATATATTTTCAAGCTTCCAAGCCTCCTTCACAGATGTTGTTTTTTCTAAGTAGTTGTGGCTAAAGTTAGCTTAGCGCATTTTGACAGAAGTATTTTTCTTGTTTTTGAAGGCCTCTGCCTGCTGATGTAGCTGAAGTTAGCTCTCGTAGCTCTCTATATATTTCTTTACTTTCTTCCAACTGCTGAAGTCCTCTGTCCCACAAATAATTTCTTGTCATTTTCAAGCTGAAGTCATTGAATTTGAGAAAAAAATGTTATAGTTTCCATGTTTTTGTTCTTCTCAAACTGCCCCTTTAGCCTAAAGGTCCTCTTCCTAAACAATTTATATTGCTAATGTCAGCTTAGCACATTTCATCTCACACTTTGAAAAGCGCTCAAGTAAAGGGAGCTCACCTTAAACGTACAGCTAGACTCGTCTACGAAACGACACGGTAACAGCCGTAAAGCCCCCCCACCCCCACCCTATTTAAATGGCTATCAATGTGGCCCCCGTTTCCGCATTGGTGACCGCCGGAACAGGAAGAAGGCGCGATGGGGGGAGGGGCTTGCCACTCTTTCCTTAAGACAGGCTGACTGCATAGTTTGGTCACACAAGTATGGCGAGGGGGACACCGAGGGGGACGCTAATGGGGCATTAGTAGGGAGAGAAGATGATGGGGGCATGCGCGGGTCGCAGAGGCCCCGGAGCGGGTCGAAAAAGCGGGGGTCCCAGGAAGGGCGTCTGTATGAAGGCCGAGGCGGCGCCCATGGGGTGACGCAGCGCCAGCGGGTTGGCGGCAACCGTGCACAAGGTGGGCGACGTGAGGGGGCCGGGCAGGAAGCCCGTGGCCAAGCTCTTGCTCAGCTGCTTCTGCAAGGCCAGCTTGGTCTGGAGAAGACACAGGAGATGCGGTAAACACGCCGCGCCTACTCTCCTACCAACCAGTGTGTGTGTGTATATACAGTGTATACAGTATATATATATATATATATATATATATATATATATATATATATATATATATATATATATATATATATATATATATATATATATATATATATATATAAATGGATCACATGACTTAATCACAAACGACTTAATTTTTATCAGCCAATGTATAAATGGATATTTAGTTGGTTGTTTCTATGACGACTACATTTTTTAAGCCTGCCAGCTCATTGCAAACAAACAACACTGGTCACCTTTGAAGGTGAAATGGGTTAAACGTCCAAATTAAAGTGTTTCGTTGTTTGTTTTGAAGATTATTTAAAACAAAATATACAAAGTCACGTGAAATTTTAGAGTGTCGTGGAAAGTCAGTCAATTGAACATTGAAGAAGAAATGTTCCAAATCTGGCTAATGGCATGCTAAATCAATGTGTAGGAGGGTATTTTTTCCATGGAAACAGGTTTTTCAAATCAAAAACAAAATTCACTTCTTTTTTCTAAAAGTTCAAGAAAACATGTATTCATTTTGTATACTTTAACAAAGACATGTTGAGTATACAACCATGGTCTCTTGCTTTAGACAAACGTCAACATATTTCATTAATTAAAAAAAAAGACACTCAAAGTATTGTGCCGTGTAAAAAACATCCAACAATAACAAAGTGCTGCTGCTCCTTGACCACCAGGAGGCAGTATAGTCTTCCCATATATACAATACATGTAAATTTGATCATAAAACACAAAAGAAGAGGCACATTAAAACTGCACTAATTTTAACGTTTTATGCAGAGCATAAACAATTATATGGTCTTCATGCATATGGAACTGTTCAAATATCAGTGGTTTAAAAGTTTACAACTACCTTAATAGCAGCAGTAGCATTGTTGGCCCGTCTTTGGGGTTTTGCACGCTGCGTTAGCATGAAATTAGCGGGTTTTTGTGGTTTAGCTAAATATGCATCATTGTCTTTATTTTATGTTCACTTTTACAGATAACTTCCCCTGAGAGTGGCAATGCACAGCTTGACGTGAGCACATTTTTTTTTGGAAGATTGCTATCTGATAAACACGCTCTTTTTTTTTTTTAAAGCAAAAAACTTTATTTTAAGAAAAAAATGTTCTTGTGGCCAATGCAGTTAATAAATGTTTCACGGGAGATGATTTTCTGGATCCACGCATCAAAAAGTGAAGTGAGCTTTTCGGCCCCCCCCCGTCCACTGACCTGCGAGGAGAACGAGCTGAGGTTGTACTGGCCCAAAGCTTTTTTCATGACGGACACCGCCGCACCTGTGCAGCCGCTCCATCGCATGCTCTGTAGGAGACAAGTCGCGTCAGTACTCGCTCCGCAACCGCAGCAGATACTCTTTCCCTAATTATTGAAATGCACTGGTTCAAACCATCAAACCATTCTTCCTTCCCTTCTTTTCTGTCTTTTCATCTTCCTATTTCCTTCCTGTCTTCTTCCTCTCCTTCCTTCAGTTTCATCTCCTTCCTTCCTTTCTTCTTCCCAACCTCACTTTCTTTCTTTTCTTCCTTCCATCTCCTCACTTCCTTCTACCATAACTTCCTTATTTCCTTCCTTCGTTCCTTCTGTAAATACATAATCATAGCCCTCATTCCTTTCCTAAATCCCCCTCCTTAAATCCCTTCATTATACCATTCATTTGCCCTTTTTTCCTTTTTTCTTTTCTGAATCCTTCTTTTCTTTTTTCAATAAAAGTTTCATCCTTGTTTCTATTTACACAATCTTTCTTTTCCTACCCCAACTTGTTTTCCCTTTATACATCCTTGTTTCCTTCCTTTCTTCCTTCTATCAACAAATATTCTTTTCCTTGCCTCCTTACTTTCTTTCAAACTGCCCTTGTTCCCTTTCATCACCCTTAATTTTATATATCATTTTTCCGTCTATCCTATTTTCTATTATACTAAATTTCCTTGCCTACTCTTCTTTCCTTCCTTAATTTCATCTTTACACCTGCCCATCCTGTTTCATAAATAAGTTAAATTTAAAAAGTGCACACCCACTTTTGAGACCACACACACGCATGCACAAGCACACACATGCACTCACTCACACACACACACACACACACACACACACACACACACACACACACACACACACACACACACACACAGAGTCTGTGGTGCTCACCACTAAGCTGGTCTGCTGGCTCTTGCTGTGTGGAGTAAATTTGGGCTTGGGAGGTTTTCCAGCCATTCGATCCTTGTGCCGTCTGCTGTTCATGTGCTTAAAAAAAAGATACACATCATCAGCATCTGCACCCCTAACATCATCATCTTCAGCATCATCTTGTGTACAAACAATACAGAGCATCGACTGAAGCGGATACAAATCACATGGCTTTCTACCTGACTAACTTTCGCTTCTTTCCAAGGAGGAATGCTTGTGTGTAATCACGTTGGAAACGGGAGAATATGATCACAAAAACTGAATTGCGACTCAGCAATGCTCTATTGTAAGAAAACATCACCAATACATCATCATATTTGTGGAGCTGTAGGACGAAACAGATTATTGTATGACAGCATTTACTGTAATTTATATTTGGATAGTTTTAGGACTTTTTAGTGTTTTCAATAAACTATTCTGTTTTGTATACATCCTAAATTACCAGCACAACTCAATGACTTGACATGAAATGAAGAAACAAGATTTCCAGCATGCTTGCGTGAAATGGAAAGGCGCAAATGTGATGCAAAGATGCTCACGCGCTCTATGCTTGCATCATTTGTGAACAAAATGGCAGCGCTGTCGCCTAAATGAAGGTGCCGGTTGGTCTCATTTAGTCAAAATGTACTGGTACTTTAGACGTGCATTACGCCATGCATGTGCTGCCTTCTGCAAAATGTGCGTCCCAAGTCGTCAGTTGGGCTATCAATTGCTACAAATAGCTTCATAAACTATAAGCGCGCACACGTTTGTGTTCTTGTGATTTGGCCCGAGGCATCATCATCATCATCATGATGAGAAATGCAGAGGTGAGCTAATTATAGGCCACTGCTTGTACAGAGGCTGCTAGAGTCCTTTTTTTTAATCGGTTAGGGTATCAAATGAGGCTTTCGAACAAGATTCAGCATGTTAAAATCGGGTTCAAAACAGAGTTAGGGGTTCAGATTAGGGTTCAAACTTGGATTAGGGTTTCAAAACTGGATCAAAGGAGGATTCTGAGTCTGGGTGGGGGTTTGAATGAAGGACTTGTTTGAAACAAGGGCTTCAAGTCATGCTTATTGGTTCGAATGAGATATTTTAGTCAGATTTAAGGGGAAATTAAGTAAAAAATGTTATTTACGGTAACATGTTTAATTACCAATTTGAATCCAACCGTTTTGCTAATTGCTAGTGACTGCAAATGATGCCATAATTCCCGTGGGTTTAGGTAGCAACCAAACTCAGAAAATAGTTGGTTGGTTGTTACCTGAGCCCTGAGCCCCCCCCCCCCCCCCCCCCCCCCCACACACACACACACACACACACACAACACACACCCAAAACACCCAACATTCTCACTCTCACATCACTATATTACTGTAGGCTGCACTAGTACATTTGTATCTCACCTGGTTGAGTTGTGTCTCTGAGTTGACAGAGATCTCGCACACTTCGCATTGGAAGGTCTTGCTGGGCACGCCCAGGCTGCCTTTGCTTGCCAGCCTCTTGCTTTTATAGCTGGCGCGAGCCGCCGCCATCTTTCCGCGGCGTCGGGGCAGGACAGTCTGACCTTCTAGCATCAGCTTATGTTTTGTACCTGAGGAACACAGCATGGTGAACACAATCAGATGGATCCATTTTGCAAGATGGAAGCAAATGAACAAAAGGAGATGAACGCAACTAGATAGACATACTGTAATCTCACAAAAACGCATTAATGGGGAAGAAAATCACGACTTCGATTCCGTACCGCTGTTATGGGCTTCCAGCTGGGAGGTGGAGTTCATCGTCACTTTACAGACGGGACAGTGGAGGTGCGCTTTACTCTTCTTTCCGTCTTCATCCACCTGCGCCGCTCCGTCTGTCCCGGATGTGTCCGCCTGGTCGCTTAAACCCCCCGCTTCCACCGCTTCGGTGGCATCCAGTGCCTCTGGGCCACCGAAGTCAGAGGCAGTCTCGGAGAGCCGCGAGGAGGGCGAGATCTGCAGCGGGGAGAGCGCCGCAAGCTCACCGGCATCCGACACCGGTGTCAGCATAGCCGAGCTCCTAGGACTTCCCTCCATTTTGATATCCAGAGAGGGTGCTTCCAGTTCCGACTGAAAACCTGGAGGAACATACAACGAAGAGGAACATTAATCGTTAGGTCCGTTACTACATACAAGACGTTGAGAAGACAAAGATTTGAATGCATTTAGATTGAGTCAAACCAAGATTGAAGAGCATAGACCGAGTCAAGATCAAGACTTGGCTGGGTTGAAACCAAGTCAAGACCAAGATTTGAATGGATTACGACAGTCTATCCCTAACTCTATCCCTAGACAAAAATTGAAGACTTCCTGTATCTTTTTGGACAAGGTTTCTTGAGACTTTTTAGTAACTCTTCTCATGATTGCTATGCCTACCCAAGTTCAAGTGCCTGAGCAAAACTGGCTCCAGGTGCCAAATATTCCAGGGTCCTCATGTCTATATAGTTGTTGCGCACAATGAGTGTCGATATAAGCAAACTTATCAACTGCAACCCCGGCTGATATGTCACTGGAGTTCCATTACACATCCCTCCATTATCTCACCGGGGGGACTTGCATTCTTTGTCCAGGACGACTGAGTCCGATTTCTGCTGAATACCTCCATTTCATTTGTCGCCCTTCCTCCTTCCTCACCATTGATTTTTCTTTCTCTTACCCTGAGTAAATTCATCATTGGAGATAAGGAGTGTAACTGCCACAGAAAATGAACCTATAGAGAAGCGAGATTACAGCGTAATGAGAGCGGCCCTCCCGGGAGGATTGAAACTTCTCTGTGGGAAGGCAACTGGAGAAGCCTCCTGACCGCTACTGATAGCGATCCATGGATTAAGCAAGCGGTACTCTTAAATGCATTAAGGAACTTCATTTCACAGGGAAACTCGCTAAGTTTCAGGTATTGGGTAAAAAAGGAACAGCATTTTTAATTTGGACAAATCCCTCGACAATCATAATGAAACCAGGCTGCCAACCGCCAAGACCCGGAGAAAAGCTCATGAGAAAGTTTGAAATAAATCTGAGATACCCTGCATTAAAAATAACATAGACCAGTACATTTTTGGATAACCTACTCTCAATTTTTTCACTAAGTCACCTCAAATAATTTGAGAATCGAACTGTAGCGATTGCTACTCATCTGAAACAAAGTCAATAACGAGACTTCAGTGAGTTCATCCAAGATCAATGTCTATGCGAGAGAGCATCATCTCCAAGAACTTGATGGGTTGAGACCAATGCCAAGCCATGTAGCTTGCCAGGTTGGGCCAGATTACTGACCAAGACTTAGTATGGTTGAAACAGAGACAACACCAAGTCCTCAACAGGTTAAAACTGGATGAATCAAGATCAACCACAGACTTGATTGGATGGTTTTGGACTTTGTCAAAACCAAGACTTCAATGCCTTTCTGTCTGTAACTACATGTTGCTGGTATTTATAGATGAACAAATGTATCCTAAGTAAATTAATTTGTAAATAATTTACATGAAATGGGATACTTTCAAGCAACACCTGCACTGTGATTGTGAATCTTTGTCACCAAAAAATGGACTTTATCTTTGTATGATAATATTGTGATGTAAGGACCCTTGCTGGTTGGTATTACCAGCATAATGTACTGTACACAGATGACAAGGTGATTTAAAACCACCTCAGTGGTTTGCCAGATATCCATTCAACTCTAGTCTTACATATCATTACGGATACAAAAAAACGGATTCCCAATTGTGGAAGTTACTTGACTGACAGCGAGTCTCTTGACTGGCTGATGAAGCTTCATAAGAATCGAAGCCGACAGACGAAAAATCCGTGAGAAGCGTTAGAGCTGTGATATAAACAGAATCTTTTATGAGTGCCAGTGAGTCCCAGGGCTTGGCGATGGGTCGCAGACACTCGGGCCAGATTGGCAAGCTGTCAGCGCCAAGAGCAGACGATTGGCAAGCGCCGGCGGGGCCTCGGAGGAGTGTGACCACTCACCGCTCGTTTATGGATCTTCGGATCAATGTCGCGGAGACGATCTTTCCTTTTTTTCGCTAAAGCAACACAAAAATGATTCCACGCTTGAACAGTTCAATTAAATAGCACACTTTTTTTTCTATTGTGCAAACATGGTGGATCGATCCGGTTGTTGTTGGGCATGATTATGTCCACTAGAGTAAGCGGTCCAAGGAGGTGAGGAAAAAAAAGTACGATGAAATCATCATTAGCGTAGACTTCCCACTGTGAGTCAATCAAAGATGACTGTGATTGATGCTTGTCACCATCAATGCGGGTTCCCCGTCTCCGGGGGGAACGCCTGCGTCCCGCCTTCCCCCGTCGCCGCTCACTCGCCTGCCAACACGTTGTCGTTTTTGATGTCTCCTCTTAAATGGTGACATGAAGACTTGAATCGCAAAAGCACATCAGTCTCCATCAATAGATTTTAGACTTGGATGGCCGCTTCATTCGAACCGTGACGAGCAAAATTAAGTCCGTTGAGAGGTTATTAGAGTTTACGAAAACCAAGGATATAACATTTTTGTTAAAAACAGTGAAACAAAACAAAAAACAAAAGGCTAACTTAAACTATGGCTTCGTATTTTAAACTAAATGAAATTGTCCTTGGTTTTCATGGTCAAGTAATATATGACATTCCAGATGTTCATTTAGAATGAATTAAATTCAGTATTCTTATAAACAATAAACATGCTGAATAAAAAATAAAACTAATATTACAACTAATAAAAAATTGGAAAATTAAAGAAAACAATTAAAACTAACAAACCTGCTCTAAAAGCTAAAAAAAAAAAAAAAAAAAAGTCAAAACAAAATTCCAAATAACTATGAATAAAAAGCCCCATCTATTATAATGCTGGTCAAGACTGAGACTAACATGAATTTTTTTTTGCAGTTTATTATTAATTCCCCACCTTTCAAATGAAAGCAACAAAAAACTTGACTGTTAAATGATCTTTTCTGTTGTGCTCACTGGTGTGATTCGGTGTAAAAAAAAAAAAAACGATAAAGAAACATCTGAGCCTTTCTATTGGTCAGTGTTGCAGCACCTGCTTACTCATAGAGTCAATTTCCAATTACATTTTAATAGTAAAATATACATGTAAAAACATTTTAAACAATGAATTTCATCAAAACAATTTCGGCCAGATGTGGAATTATGACAATACCTGATTTTTTGGGATTTCTAGGAAATCAGCAGCTAATTTCCATGAAAGTAACTCTGACAGACAATCTGAGAAGCAGCAGCACCGGCGAACGTTTGCGCCTGCCACCGTTAGGGATTTATCGACCAAGAGAAATTAAGTGATTTATGATGATGGCTTCCAAAAGCAAAAAAAGCTCCGCCTGTGAGCAATTAGCAGGTAACGTCATTCAGATGATGGGATAGATGATGACGTCCATGAATTGGAGTTGTTTAGAGGAGCAGGTGTGGCATTGGCTCCTGGTGTTAATTACAGGCTGGCAAAATGGCGCAGGCTGGCTGGCAGCCGCGAATCAATTTCACGTTGGGCCAATCACGCAATTATCGTCGTCATAAACGCATAACAACCATTTTATCCACTTCCTCTCTGCCTTCATCTTTTTTTTCCCAGTGTCCCCCAAATATTAAGTTCCGAGTTAGCCAACTTGTCTTTCTTCAAGGAGACTTCTGCCTGCTCTTTTACCTTCACATGAATTTTCTGTCAGATGTTCCCACTTGATCAGAGGCTCAGTTATAGTATCTGGAACCGAGCAGCAGAAGGTCCAATTGGCTCAAGCCTGACTAGTCCAATGACTTGCATTGCTTTCAGCTAACACAAAAAAAGAACGCGACAGAAGGAAATAAATGTGATGTTGAGACAACACCTTTTTGTTACATTCTGATTTTCTTTTCTAAACCAAATAATCTACACGACATTCGACTTTAAGCCTTCCTTATCGTGAAATATCATTTTGGCATCCACTCTGAGGACTAACCGAGAGATGCAGATGGTGGCATTGCTGGTTTTGGATTTGTGATCAGCACATCTTTTGAGTAGACTATAAAGATTAGACAGTGAATTTTGGTGAAGAGAAATGCCAACATATTGGATATTGACAGACAAATAGGCATTTCTCAGACAAACATAATATTATGTGTGTATGTAAATATATATGTATATATTACATACTTGTTCCCTCCTCTGAGCTGGGTTCCATGACAGGAGGCGGCGCCGCAACTTCCGACATCTTGTTCCTATCCCGTTCTCTGTCCCGCTCCCTCCCGCCGAACGAAGCCTCGCCGGCCCGCCGCTGTTTGTTCTTCTGTGCCTCGATGGCTTTAAGCTTGCGTGTGTGCTTGTGGCCCTTGTAGTGAGCCTCCGCCTGGTTCTACAGCAAGAATGACAAAGAAAGAAAACAGGTTATTCAGGCGGGAGAATTTTAATCAATGTAATATCTTTGCGGGGAAAAAAAAAAAACAACAAGAAGCCTGGACGTGCAGGCCATGTAAAAAGTGTGCATTGTGAGCAGCGGTCTGTTCCCGCCTGATAACGGCGGCGCCATGCCGGGAGGCCAGAGGTATAATTGCATGTGAAATACGCAACAAGAGCGCATAACTATAGCCCATCAATGTGCACAGTGAGAGGGCCAACTCAATGCCAGACTCACGCGCGCTGCACATGCTCATGCCCCCCCCCCTCACACACACACACACACTCTGAAGTACACTGTGACTGCTCACCGCTTAAGCGCGGAGCAAAGCACACTGTAGTCCAATCAGTAGAAATCGATAAGAGATTACTGTGTGGGATCTGGGAAAAAAAATGAATACACAGACGAAAGGTCCTTTGTGGGAACACTAAAGATAGTTTAAATGTGTTATATGGGATCTTTTGAATTGAAAAAAAAAATGTATTTTAACTTATATATTTTTTTTAATTTGATTTTATAAAATTAGAGTAACTTGTCATGTGTCATTATTTGAATCTATGATTTGTATTAAAATCTTAAATTTAAGGTAATGAATATCTTCATTTGATCTACGAAACTGAAGCGCTCCAAGCTACTGGCCAAATGGTAAGGCAAATTTGGTTCAACCTTCATGCATAGGTTCAGCCCACATCTTTTTGGTTCACAGCTTCATCGTGAGATCAAATGAGACCTCAGAGACTGGGAGTTCTTTTAACAGGTGCAGTCCTGTAAACCCAACATCATGAGTTCAACCCCCATCTGTAGCCACAATACATGAAAAGAACACTCTTTCCTTTTTAGCCTGGTCATGATATCAGGTGAGCCATGCGAAAAACAAAACATCTGATGGAAGGCGTAGTGGACTAATGTGTCCGTCTTTTAAATCCAAGATTGAGGATTCAGCGCTCATCTGTACTTTTCATGCATACAAGTTCAAACTATATTTGTTTTTACTACCCTACAACATAATATCAGGCAAGACCTCTGGAAATCCTGTCTTGTACTTTGGTGCATTGTTCAAGTGTTACGGTGTTGTCTCATAAATTGAAGATCATGGTTTCAACCCTAGGATAGACATCAACTAGCCATCGACCCTCGGGAGGATAAGCGGCAATAAAAATAGGTGAATGTGTGAGTTTTCAACACAAATCTCTACCTTCCATACATGAGTAAGAGCTATGTCTGTAATTTAATAGCCTGGTCATGATAAATACCCTGTGCAGTGGGTGCAGTGGCCCAGCGGTAAGGCGTCGGTCTAGTAAACCGAAGATCATGGGTTCAACTCCCATCTGTACCTCGTCATCTACATGATCTCTTGAAAACCCGTCTTTTACCTATTGTAGGTACAGTGACCAAGTCATAATCCATCTCTAATTGTCACTGAAGATTGTGGTCAGTCTCATAAACTCAAGATCATAGATTCAGTTCTGGTCTGTATCTTTCACTCATATGAAACTACATTTGTTTATCTGAGAATAAAATCTATCTAACATCAGCCACAGTCTTTGGAAGTCTTCATTCTTGTATGCAGTTCTTTTGGCCAAATGATGATGCATTGGCTCATAAACTGAAGGTCATTGTTTCAAGCGACATCTGTACCTTCTGTACATGTGTTAGAGCCACGTCTGTAATTTCTAGAACCTGGTCACGCGCTTAGGCAAGACATCAGAAAACAAGAAACATGGGTACTAGGTGCAGTGGCCCAGTGGTAAGGCGTCGGTCTAGTAAACCGAAGATCATGGGTTCAACTCCCATCTGTACCTTTCGCGCAAAACATCTTTAAAGGAAAATACAATATTTTGAAGGAGAGAAGCCTGGAAAACATGGAGGTTACTGGCCATGAACAGCAAGATCTGTGAAAAACCCATGTCGCACATAGGTACAGTGGCCAAGTCGTAAGGCGTCGGTCTCGTAAACCGTAGATCGTGGGTTCAATTCCCATCTGTACCTTTGATGCATTTTAGAATCGTAGCCTGTTAATGAGATCGAGGGAAAAGCTTTACTGCCAAATATTGTACTGTTGGTCTTCCATGTTACTATTAAACTGGTCATTGTTTCAAGCGACATTTGTACCTTCTGTACACGTGTTAGAGCCACGTCTGTAATTTCTAGAACCTGGTCACGCGCTTAGGCAAGACATCAGAAAACAGGAAACATAGGTACTAGGTGCAGTGGCCCAGTGGTAAGGCGTCGGTCTAGTAAACCGAAGATCATGGGTTCAACTCCCGTCTGTACCTTTCGCACAAAACATCTTTAAAGGAAAATACAATATTTTGAAGGAAAGAAGCCTGGAAAACATGGAGGTTACTGGCCATGAACAGCAAGATCTGTGAAAAACCCATCTTGCACGTAGGTACAGTGGCCAAGTTGTAAGGCGTCGCTCTCGTAAACCGGAGATCGTGGGTTCAACTCCCATCTGTACCTTTGATGCATTTTTGAATCGTAGCCTGTTAATGAGATCGAGGGAAAAGCTTTACTGCCAAATATTGTACTGTTGGTCTTGCAAAAACAAGATTGTTCTTCCATGTTACTATTAAACTGGTCATTGTTTCAAGCGACATCTGTACCTTCTGTACATGTGTTAGAGCCACGTCTGTAATTTCTAGAACCTGGTCAGGCGCTTAGGCAAGACATCAGAAAACAAGAAACATGGGTACTAGGTGCAGTGGCCCAGTGGTAAGGCGTCGGACTAGTAAACCGAAGATCATGGGTTCAACTCCCGTCTGTACCTTTCGCACAAAACACCTTTGAAGGAAAATACAATATTTTGAAGGAGTGAAGCCTGGAAAACATGGAGGTTACTGGCCATTAACAGCAAGATCTGTGAAAAACCCAGCTTGCACATAGGTACAGTGGCCAAG
Source organism: Hippichthys cyanospilos (assembly GCF_059441005.1). Classification (NCBI taxonomy): domain Eukaryota; kingdom Metazoa; phylum Chordata; class Actinopteri; order Syngnathiformes; family Syngnathidae; genus Hippichthys; species Hippichthys cyanospilos. The sequence continues at coordinate 10,731,751 of NC_142384.1, forward strand.
TCGTAAGGCGTCGGTCTCGTAAACCGGAGATCGTGGGTTCAACTCCCATCTGTACCTTTGATGCATTTTTGAATCGTAGCCTGTTAATGAGATCGAGGGAAAAGCTTTACTGCCAAATATTGTACTGTTGGTCTTGCAAAAACAAGATTGTTCTTCCATGTCACTATTAAATTGGTCAGCATATCATGCAAGATCTTTTGTAAACCTATCTTGCCAATAGGTTCACTGGCCATGTACTGTGGTGTTGGTCTTCCAGACCGAAAATTGTGGTTAGAAATGCACTGACCAAATACTCAAGTAAAAGATCATGGATCAAACATTAAAAAATTTGTAACTCGACGGCAACATCAGCAGCAGCAGTTCTAGTGGGATGTAATAACGCGTATGCTTTGCATGATGAAGAGCCCTATAAATAAAGTGGCTGTCACGGCCGAGCATGCTGTGACTAATGTGCTGTGAAAAGGCTTCAAACATTGCTGTGATGCGGGCAATTCTGCCGCCAGCTGAGTTTCCACGTAACCGGTGACACTTCCCCTCGAAACGCTGACACTGATTGTCTCCAGCCAAAACGCGAAGCATTGCTACTTGGCTTGATTTCACAAGCACCGTGCGTTTTTATTTGATGGCCACTCTTTGTTGCTATAAATAACCACAGCCTGATTATGTCCTGAAGCAAAAACAAACGGAATGCAAATAGATGTACTGTATGTTAAAACGGCAGGGAGGACTGGCGCTTTGTGAGTGCGAATGTAAAATTCATCCTAATAATCGCGTGCCCTTGAACTTTATGAGGATAAGCGGTTAAGACAACAGTGGGCAAATTTTTTAAAATGGAGTCCACAAAGGGTTCTAAAATTTGACTGAAGGGCAAGATGGTTGGAGGGTTTTCATAATCTGAAACAATAACGTGGGATATTCAGAATACATATGCTTGGATTTCAAATTAATATAAACAAAAGCATGACAACAAAATGTCTTTCAAGTCTTATGTATTTCGCCATGAATTTCAAGGAATCTAGAAACACTGACATTAAATGAACAAAATTCAGTTTATTACTAACGCTTACTATTTTAAAGCACTGTCCTTAAGAGTATTACCATCATCACTCTCCTCCTGGCTCTTTATTTTAAAAACAAAAGGAGCTGCAGTTCTACTTGTCCTGCTCCTCGTGCCAAATGTCCCCCGAAGCCAAAACCCAATGACCAGCGCAGTCTCGGAACAGCGAGAGGGCACCAATATGAGGAGCACATTTGATCTGACCTATTGTGCATTGTTTATTTTGAGAATGAAAATGCACCTGCGCACAAATTATGTGCACCCCTTAACAGGCCTTCTATGGAACATGTAAAGCTTACAGACCAATTTACTTTCAACAAAACTATATCACTTTTTTTTAACTTTAACTTTACTGTTGGCGAGAACAATGTTGTTGGTCTCTCTTTTTAGCCAGTGCTCTAAATCTGGTTAGTTTTGTTGTAACGATTCTCAGGATGGCCCTAAGGTGTGTTTAAGGTGTCTAAGATCATTTTAAAGAGAGACCAACCTTTTTCAATGCAGTATTATAATTTAAAATGTCACGTAATTAATGGCAATTTTCTATTCTTCTAATTCGTAATTTGTGATTGTAGTTCTAATACCTTGATATAAGATCAGTTATCGATCTCATAAGCGATGCTAAGTATCAATACTCAGCCATCCCTACTTTATAGTGTAGGCTACAGTGTAGTAAATAAATGCTAAATGCTGATAGACACAGATGGAAGTCAAAGTTAATTATTACAATGCAGTGAAGTTAGCATTAGCAGCACATTTATTTCAGAAATGTGCATCACACCTTTGCATTAATGAGAGCTTTTTTATCTTTCCATCAAAAACATTTCACATCAAAACAAAAGCATAGAAAAAAAAGACGCCAGGGAGCTGAAATTTCACCCAAATGGTGACAATATTTCAAAGGTCCACATGGCACAACCATGTAATTATCCCATTACCGGGACTGTGCTATCCTTGGCAAAAAAAAAACAAAACAAAAAAACTTCAAGAACAATGTGGAAGAAAATGACCCAAATATTCAAAATATCGCACAAAGTTTAAAAAAAGGCTGGTGACTTATGCACTATACAAACACCTACTACTAAACCTACACCTACACCTCCGATTTTTTTTGGTACACATCTGTTAGGCCTTGAGCTTGGGTCCAACAGACTTTACATTCCTAAAGTACACACAAACAGCATCAAAATGCTAAGCATCTTCTTGAAGGGCTTGTGGGGAATTAGGGAGTTGAACCAGCACAACCAGCAGCTTCTTCCTCCTTTTAAGATTTTATCACTGATGTCTGCCGATTTGTTTACGTGCATATGCATGAAACGACCTGAGACATGTGACTCACTCCTCTGTGTGTGTGTGTGTGTCTGCGTGTGTGTGAAAGCTTCCTGCTGAGCCCGCTGATTGTTTCTGCTCGTGGCTGATAAACGGAGACTCTCCCTGCTGTCTAATCCCCTGTGCCAAAACAACACACACACAAAAAAAAAAAAGGCAAGGTCTGATAAAACACACACACAGACTTTCTATATTTACAAGAAGTCACAGTGCAAGTTGTGGACTGCTTGAAGGCAGAAAAACAAACAAGTGTGCTTCCCTCAGGCAAGGAGGTTCAGGTCTTGCGTGTTAAATGTTGATTTGTTCTCGCTGTCCCACCGCAATTGCAACTGAAATGAAAAGTTTCCATACCGTGGAGTTGAAGCGCAGGTGGCAAATGTTGCAGGAGATGATCTGCTTTTTCTTAAGGGGCTGCGGGATGCCGAAGGTGTGATTGATCACCGCCTTCTGCACGGGATCCATCTGAAAGAGAAATCCACGCTCAGTAAGTATACGAGAGGCCCTTGCAACGAGCAAGTTTTACTTTGAATTTGAATTCCAAATTACACGTGTTCAGATTCACATCGTAAACGGCATGATCGGGGTTCGGAAACTTGATTGCTGGTGAACAAGACCAACAAATTACCATCTGTCTGAGGAAGGAGACGATTACTGAGGTCTGGTGTAAAACGTGACGTGGATGGAAAAGTCCCACAGCCTTTGGCAGAATGTGTTTGAGACTTATAATCTTGAGTTCAAAAGACCACCGTGCAATTCTTTTGGTTCTTGAGCGATGAGTTGAGGGTGATGGAAATTTTAGATATTGCTGGAACATTATCAACATACACAATTTGAGGTTTGCACAGATTTGGTCCAGTGCCTTTCCACTTGTCCGTCATACCTAAAACACTGCCGTTTTCTTTCAATTATTTAGTGATGACACCAAATCACAATGGCTGACTCTCACAAAAAAATGGCAATATTGGTTCACTTTGTCTCTTTTTTCTCTCTTGACCCCACTCTCACAAAAAAAGAAACGAAATAGAAATGAATTAGAGGCCAAAAGCCCCACAGTCTTTTAACATGATTGAGACTGGTTGGACGTTCTAAGTTTCATTCCATTTCTTCTCAAGTAATCAAAGGAAACATACATCGGAAGAGAATTATGTGGCCGGATGATCGTAAAGGGACAAGTATGTAATACATTTACACGATAATACGTGTCATGAACGCCTGAAGATACTTTGGGTTGGTAGCTATGCCCCTTTTTACCCAAAGTGGGCACATTTTGGTGGGCCGTAGCTCCTAACCTGACCTGAAGTTTGAGACTTAGTGTTGCAACGTCTCTAAAAACAACCATAACAAGTTTCATTAAAATCAATATCGACTTGGTATAATAGGAAATTTATGTTTTCTACACTTACAATTTGAAATTATGTTCTGTTTGAATCAAGTGATGGAAATGAGCTCCTCGCATCTGACGTATTTTTCCAATTGAGAGGTCATCAGTCTGTTTCGCGAGACCACAAAAAAAAACTAAAATTAGCACTGTATTTGATATTTTGAATATAAAATAAAAACAGAATTTAAATAAGACAAACCCATTTTTTTCATTACTGTCACATGGTGAAAGAAGTGACTTTCTTCCTCCACGTCTGACATTCAAAAGCAGCTTGTGGGTCCGTATTTGTTTTAGGAATGTTCCCATTGTGTGTCCGCAGACATCCGGAGCTCACTCTGCTCTAAATGCCTCTTTTGTCTTCTCCATCCCGCCTCAGACAAACCTTCGCATCCTGCCCAGCCTGCTCTGTGATGAGGTTTCAGCAGGGAAGGATGATAGGAAGGGTGTTTAGCTATCCAGACAGGTGCATCTATCTCTCTGCCTCCCCTTCGCGAACCTCCGGGACAGCTTGTTCCTCATCACAGAAAAGAAAAGCAGCTGAACCAGAGCATTCGATTGATTCTACAAGTGCGCCCATCGCGCCAGCACCACAGAGATTCATCATCTCCTCTAGGGCCCGAGGTGACACCTTCTTTGCTGCTATTTGCACAGTTGGGCCATTTGGTTTTGATAAAGTTGGAGCTGTCCTTCAGCTTAGTCAACAGGCCAGCTCTTTCCAGACGAGTGCTTCACTTTATTCGCGCGTTGAAAGCAAAGAGCGCAATTTCAGTTCCACGATCAGGATAAACAGTGAGACACAAGGAAACTCGTTCTGCTTGCCATGGGCTCTAATCTAAGCTTCAAGAGCTTGAGCTTTGTTTCTTCTTTCGGTAGCAAACATTAGATCACTGAAACAAAGACAAGATCTTCCAGATTCATTGAATCCATTTGAACTTTTATTTAGCGGCTGTGAATTCTGAGTGAATTCTACTGCTACTGCTAACCGAAATGGCGTTCAAATACAAAACCAACATCGTGTCGTTGGCCTAGAGTGCAGATCAGATAACAACGTTTCAACTTTTACATTGCTAGCTTTGCGTTTGAGACAATTTGGGGTCTTTTTCAGTGTCTCTGAGTTGAAACACCTCTGCCTCTGATGTCGAACGCATGAGGCCATCTTGTTTTCCATTTTTTCTGAAATGCCACATGAGCGATGCCAGTGAGGCAAAGCGCCGGGAGGCGTGGGTGGCGGCCAACAAAACAATGGAGCTGGACATTTTTCGCGCATTTTTGCGGCTGCATGCACACACGCACACGCACACACTGTATAGTCTGTCTTGCTTTCTATGGCTGTGAGGGTGTAAAGTGGTTTATGTTTCATTTAACTGCAGATGGACGCTCAGAGAGTGATGGCGATGGAGAGCACACTCACAAAACATACGCAGACCACACCTGGACACTATGCCGACTTTAAACTTGAATTATTCATAGATAGAGCACTCAGGGAGGGCAGACCTCCACCAAGGCGTTGTCACCTGTGAAATCATTCAGTCGGCATGGAGCATCTCAGAGCTTACTGGCTAAAATAAGGTCAAGCCCCCCGAAAAATGTAAATGCAAAAAAAAAAAAAAACGTGTCCTTGTGTCATGATATATAGGTATACGTAAAAAATTATGGCGTTGGAAAGCATTCAGCAGGGTCTTTAATTTGACATATGAGTCAATGGGGTTGTTAAGTAGTGCTCATTTCATACTTCCTCCTCTCACTGAATTTAAAGGCAATCACTATCAGAAACAAAACCATGGGAGCTGGCAAATCAAGCCACGATCAATGTCAAAACATCAGTCCAAATGTATCTACAGAACGAGACATTTTTAGAAGATTTTGTGGGACAAAATCTGGAACAAAGTGGTTTGTCACCCTCATTCAATTTCAAATTTGTCAAACGAGCCTCCCTCTCATCATCAAAAATACCCGCATAGTGGGGCTGGTCAACGTTGAAAAGATATTGTCTTTTTTCCCCTTAAAAACATGATTTAATATACAATTATTTGCTCAAATTCCTCTTCCCATGCATAAGCAAAAAATAAATGACTAATCTTGGAAACAAAATGGCAATAAAAATAATAGCGTTACTTCACTCACCGTGTTGAAGTTGGGAAAGAGGCTGAGCGGCGAGGAGCCATTGAGTCGGAACGGCAGCAGGTGCTTGAGGTCCAGCTGGGGCTGGAGCGGCCGTCCCGCAATGGGCAGCGAGGCCAGAAGTGGCCCGCCTTGTCCTGACGCACCTGGACAACAAAGACAATAAAGACATAAGTGGATGCTGACGAAATGTAAAAATAAAAGACGTCAGTAAAGTCAATCAGTAGATGGATTAGGGACACGTAAAATGTAAAACTGATCATTAAAGGGGCAGTCAAGTCTTTTTTTTTTTTTTTACAATAACATGCTTTAAGCGGCCCTACTAACCTCAACATGACATTCTGATCAATATTGCGATTGTAAAAAAGTGACAAGCAGCAAAACACCTGTTTATAGCCATCTCAAGGGGCGGCCATTTTGTCAAATGCTGTCCACTGAAAATGACATGACAGTTGCTCAGGTATCAAGTAACAACTAATCACGGCGCACCAGTCCTCTGATTTTGATCATGTGACATTTGTAAGCTGAGATGTAAGTCGTTACTTGAGGAAAAATGGCCGCCCCATAAAGAGGTGGATTTGACTTCCTACGTAATATTCCATAATCAAAATCAAAATACCATATTTAGACCAGTGAGGCAGCAAAGCACATAATATCGTGTGAATATTTTTGTGTTTTCTCCTTTAAAGGGACAACGTCTAAAATTTAGACCGTTTTTCATTAAAAAAGAATACATTAAATGATCATAAATGTCAAAAACTTGCAAATAAATGTGTTCTTAACAACCAACAGTCTGTTTTAAATATAATCCTAGTTATCATTAAATGAATCACATGGGGGGTGGCACTCCTGCGGCGGCTGCCATGTCTACGGACAACAGTAAATGCAGCACATCCTGCTGTCCGTAGTGAAAAACAGTCTGAATGTTACACATTGTCCCTTTAAGAAAAAAAAATGCTTGAAGCAAGCGAAATATACTTGTCCAAAAACTGCCAGACAAGAAAGAATATATTGGCAGACAAAGCACATGAACATTTTGGCTTGATTTAAGATGTTAATTTTTTGGTAGCGTTTGACGCTCTGCTGCACCCCCAGCTGATGTCCAAAACGCAGTGGCTCAGGTGGGCGTGCACCCCCACCGACCTTCATGTACATACACACAAGCGCATCATTTCATTACAGACGCCAAGCAGCGAGGAGGTGCGTAGGTGGGCGGAGGGGGGAGGAGGGGGATATCGGATTTCAAATGGAGCTGGGATGAAGAGATTTCTAATTTTCCGCTTGGTCGCGTTTCAGTGCGCCGGTGCGCTGTGGAGGCGCGCAGGCATTTACACGAGCGGCTGGATCAATCATCGGTGTCAGCCCCGGGTCAAAGGAAAAGGGGGCTTGCATTGCTAGGTGATAACTTACAGCACAGACAAAAAAAAAAAGCAATCAGTGACCTCACAATACGAGGCGAAGGTGGGACAAAGTGCACCATTACAGGAAGGTAGTTGGGAAGAATCTGATCAAAAAAAAAGTTTTTTTTTTATATATGTTCCACTAACAGATGGTAATCCCCTTCACACAGATGACAAAAAAAGTTTGACACTCACACTTCATAATATTGTGATCACAGTTCCCTAACCTTGACTGAGCCAAGGAATATATTTTACATTAAAAACAAAAATGCAGGTAAATCTTTGCAAAAAAAAAAGGATATTGTACTGGGGTTCATCGTTTTCAACAATTTTCTAGAACCGTTGTGAATCTGTTTTCAAAAAGTAAGGCACTATCTAGGCCAGTGGTTCTCAAATCGGGGTACCCCTGGGCGTACTTGAAGGAACTCCAGGGGGTACTCGAGATTTGAAATAAAACAGACAATCATGCAAAAATCCTTTGAAAATATTATTGAATGAATTAAATGTTGCAGGAAGATATTTTAATATCTAGTTTCATTAGTTTAAAAACCCAGATTCTCCCCCATATTAAACCGGTTTGAGCGAACTTGTCATGTGCCACCTCTCGTTACCTGTCAAGTTGATGATCTATTTTTGTGAACAGATCTGATCCCAAAAGAGGGCACTTTAAGTTGAATATTTTTCTGTGGACACATATTTATTTATAATTATTTCTTTTTCGAGAACAGGTCTGACACCTGATTTTGATGTGTTTTTTGTGGTTGAATATTTATTAATATTTAAGTTAATTCATTATTTTTGTGAACAGATCTCTACAGTCATCCCAAAAGAGGATGATTTATGCTTAATAGTTTTCTGTGGACAAGTATTCATTCTTTTTTTTTTTCTTTTTTCTTTTTGAGAGTAGGTCTGACACTGTTAATTATTTTTGTGGACAAAAATTTATTAATAATTATTTCTATTTGATAACAGATCTCTCCTACAATCCAAAAGAGGACACTTGATGTTGATTATTTTTTTGTGGACCAATACAAATGAAATTTGAAAGGTTCTAAAGTTTAATAAATCAGACACTGATGACATGTTTTAAGTCTTTTTTTTTAAAAATGCAAAAATGCTTTGCATTGGTTAAGGAGTACTAGGCTAAAACATATTTTACAGGGGGTACATCCCTGAAAAAAGGTTGAGAAGCACTAGTCTTGACAACTTCCTGGATCTGAAATTGCTAATATTGAAAATTTGTATTGCATATTTACCTACATAAAGGACTCTATGTTGTATTTTATTGCATGCTTTTTACGAGCGGCTGCTCACGGGTGCGCTTATAACACCCACCGGAGACTAATAATATTTCCTGAATTGAATTTAAGGTGAGCGTGTTCACGGCCACAATAACTCAAAGAAACGGTGACATGCATGCTCTTTTTTTTAATAATATAAATGGAAGACAGGCTGAGAGGAATGAAAAATGAATCCTGGAAGAAATCTTCAGTTGAAATATGGAAAAACTTCAATAAAGTCAATAAATTCAAAATCCATAAGCTCTTTACCGCTGCTTCTTTTTACATGATCAGTATTTTTAGCGTCACGTTCGGATCTTAGCGGCTTCCTCTGGGGATTTTGTGAATTGGCAGACGTGATGGAAGTCCCTTGTGGTGCCTGTCTGACACCCACAGACAACCTACCAAACTGTCTGCCAAGATCACAGCAAAAATCTTCAATTTGACTGTCATAAGTGCTAGGAACCCCCAGTTTGTTTTATTTCTGTAAAAGACAAAAAAGTTACTTGGAAGAGAGAGCAGAAAAATGACCTTGGGATAATGCTGCTTCAACAAGTCTCTGATCTCACAACACATTTATCAGTCATTCTCAAATGGGGGGGGGACTACACTGTACTATACTGTATTATATGCTGTATATGCAAATCTGAACGTGAAGGAAAAGCGACAAGCCAGCGCAAGAGACTATAGAGCGACCCGTCATGTGACTACTACACATGGACACAAATATGGCACCTCTACGAGAATCCACTTGATGGATTTTATAGAGTGCTGCACCCAGCAGGTCTTTTGTGGACTTGCAGGGGAGACAGTTATCAGCCAATAAAGCTCAGTGACTCCCCGGGTAGCTTATTAAATCAGCACCTGATGCGCGTATGTGTGTGTATGTGTTTGTGTCACTAAAAGAGTCTGACACACAGCAAGTAGTCGCCCACAGGAAAGTTTCTACTCATTTTACGTGTGTGCGCTGGGTTATAGGAGCCCCCAGCCACGGACAACCTCCTTCTATCACGACGCGACATTGTCTGTTCATTCCATGCCGACTTTGTGTTTGTCCAAAGATCGCCCGAGTCCAGGCCTGAAAAGCAAAATGTCCGACTTCTTCTTCTTCTTGGTCATGGCCATAAGCGCTGATGAGTCACTGGGTTTGGTTACACAACAGCCAGTCATGCCACGACTGCTGGACACGCGCATGTGTAAATGTGTGCATGCGTGCGTGTGTGTGTGATTCATTCTCATACATGTGCGTGGGACTTCATCATGGATTTTAATGAAGGAAAGCCACCAAAAGAAAGCAGAGAAAACAATAAAATCATTATTAAATGACCCCATGATAACTTTTAACCATGAGAACGACACAGCGGTCAAATCAAGAGGCCGTGAAAAAATATTAAATCAAGACAGATGGAATGAGATGTTACATCATAAGAAAATGACACTATCAAATATCATGTTGAGCGCATGAAATCATTAAACAGTAAGAAGCTAGTGTCATGAGATTGTGACAATGACATTAAGAGAATGGTACTTCATGAGAAAATGAAAATGCAGAAATAATGATGAGAACACGAGAAAAGGACCTCATGAGAACATGACTGAGAAAATGATATCACAAGAATATGACATTTTGGGAAAATATTCTTTCTAAGCCCATGGCTATTGAGAAAATGGCATTATGAGAACTTTACATAATGAGATCATGACAGTATGGAATAAAAATGAGAAGCTCATGAGAACAAGCCATTAAAAGAACGTTAAATGATAACGTGACATCTTGAAAGTGACATCATGCGCAAATGACAATGATGAAATGACATAATGAGTACACGCATGACACGAGAGAATAACCTCATGAGAACATGACAGCGAAAAAATGAACTCATGATAATATGACCGTGAGAAAACATCATGAAAACATAACCCCGAGACCGTTACTGTGACCATGACACAACGAAAGGATGGCATCGTGAGAAAATGACAACACGAGACTACAACCCCATGAGAACATGACACTATGAGAACGTTACATCATGAGAACATGAATGCGCGTGCAAGAGTCGTAACAGATAAGTGTCTTTTCTTGAAGTGACTAGTCTTTTCTGACATAAGCCTAAAAGCCAGAACGTAATGAACATGTCTATGCGGCAACATGAAAAAAGCTCCATGACAAGCAAAAATGATGGCCACTAAAGTAAGTCCAAATAACAACCACTCCACTTCTTTTAACCACCGCCGTTAACAAAGCCAGATCTGCTCTTTGTGCATCTGCCAAACTGTCCGAGTGAGTCACGAAAAAGGACGTAACATTTCATTTGGCTACATGAGAGCCACAAAGTGACTGTTAGCGGCAAACGGCGTGCGCGGAGGCGTCGGGTCACCCAGGGAGCCGTTTTAGATGGACGACATTAGCCCCGCCGTCACTTTTAATTAAAGACAGACGCTTTCCGCCCCCACGCCCCCGTTCTCCGCTCTCATAATAACTGGCGGACCTCAAGGTTGGATGTGAGTACGCTGATAACGAGGCAGGAAGCTCCTGCTGATAACTGACACGATGTGAGCTACGTGCGCAGGTGTGTGTGATCCTTTTGGCTCCCCATCAGCATTTACAAGTGTGTGTGCTATGGACATGCTGTGCTGGGGGAACTGGGACTCCACCAGTGGACACAAAATTGAATCTCAGAGAGAATTTTAATCAGCCTGGGATTCAAATGGAAAGGGCACAAGTGTATCTTCTAAGGGTATCTCTTACTTTGTTGTCATGATATCAAGTCTTGTGTTCTCATGTTGTCATGTCTCATATATAATTAAATAAGGTCACGAATGTGGTTCACTACAGCAGTGGTTTTCAATCTTTTTTTGGTGATGTACCCCCTGTCAAATATGTTTTCATCCCAGTACCCCTTAACAACCAGTGCAAAACATTGTGGGGTATTAAAAAAAAAAAAAGACTTAAAACATGCCATTAGTGTTTGACTTAAAGTTTAGAACGCTTCAAACTTCATCTGTAATCGTCCACAAAGATAATCAACATAAAGAGGTGGCATGTGACAAGTTGGGTCAAACCATTTTAGTATGGGGGAGAATTTGGCTTTTTAAAATAATGAAAATGATTAACCGACTGAACATAAACTTTGTTTAATGAACATATATCTTCCTGAAGCATTTAATCAATTCAATAAATATTTGTAAAAGATTTTGGCATGTTCGTATGTTTTATTTAAAATCTCAAGTACCTCCCGGAGTTCCTTCAAGTACCCCAGGGGGACCAGTACCCACATTTGAGAACCGCTGCATTACAGTGTGTGATAACGTTTACTTTGCTGTGCTGTGGTCGGCACGGTAACAGAATCTCCTTCTACGACACGGGGTCGATATAAATAATGAGTTTTGTCAGGCGAGCAGCGATTCGCCACCGAAGCCAACCTGAGCGGGAGCGCTTGGCCCATCTGTCAAGCTGAGACAATAAGCTCCGAGCTATCCGCAAACAAATTGCTCCGCTTCCCCGCCGTGAAGCCCCGCCAGGCGACTTGGCTGCCGGCGCTAAACTCCTGATGTTACACAGGGAAACAAACCAGACGGGACATTCCAACATAACAATGGGCGGCTAGTGATTGTGAAAGTGAAGGAACTTCCGTTTGGGCCTTCGAGCCGGAGGTCTGATGTCCACATCCAGACAGATACTTCTAATCTACTTCTAAATGAAAAGAAAAGAAAAGAAAACATCTACAGGGCATCAAGAGCAAGATAAAGCAACACTAGAGGAACCAAAATGCCATGTTAGCCAGTCAGAAGACAAAAAAACAGACACTTCTGGGAAAGGCACTAAAATAACACTGGTGGATTAAAAAGTAAAATTACTCAACTATATGGAGCACTTCAACAATTGCAGCTGACTCAAAATACTGGGAAAAGTATCAAATACAAAACTCAGTGAATAAAATAAGGATAGTAGTAATAATGACATACTTCTAGAACTATGTACTGCTAATAATGACATTAAAAAAGTAAAAAAAAAATTCTTAAAAAGACGTTATTTATGATCTACTGCACAGTCCTCATCGATATAACCTAAATCCAAAATAAAAATAATAAACAATGTGTGTATTTACAATTTAAAAACAAAAATAGTTGATAGTAAAAAATCAAATACAATTTAAGTAACACTTACCGGTATATTAAGTAAAACAAACACTTAATAAATATTCAATAAAGTTGATATAGAAAACAAATTAAAGGGAAATGAAAATTTGATTTAAAATAATGCAATTTTTCCATTATTTGTAAAAAAATATTAAAAATAGAGATTAAATAACAGTATAAATAAAAACTAAAATGTAGTACAAAAATATAATAATCAAATAAGTTTCAAATCTTTATTTTTCAAATCATTAATTTTAAAACTAGAAAAAAACTGTCAAATCAAATGTCACTATAAAATCTCCATTATAACAACCAAAGTCAGTGCCTTATAACTGAACATCGAACGAGGGAACATCACCAAAATGAGTCATCGTTTTACTAAAGTCAAGACAATTTCTGACCGGTGCTGCAATCTCATGAGCGGTTACACAAACACAAACTTGATCATATTCCAAATCCCGTAAAACTTTGAATTCAAAGTCTCCCTTCAATTTGATTAGAACATCACACGCATGAGGATAAGAGGGCAAACTGGCGTGACAGCCCTCATAGAAAAGTGCTAATAATTGGCTGAGATGAGGAAAATTGTGACAATAGCTTCAAAGCGTCTGTTTAATTTAAGCTCAGAGGCATCTTCATTAGCATTAGGCGGGACACCAAACAATCTTCATCTCATCTCAAATTGTACTACACCAAATATTTCATCGCTAAGATTGACAGGAACCCCAATGAGGCTCATTTCCTCGGCAAATTAAGTTATTTACGAAGGCGGCGGTAGACGCGACGCGGTCGTCCGCGCACATCGGCCGATCTGGCATTGACTGTGGTCGAATTTGAAGTGGTCGGCTGGTTGTCAAAGATGCAGGTGGCTAACGAGGCCCGTGACGAATACAAGGAATGAAAATGAAGCTGCTGAAGGATGTGGAACTCAACGTACGAGTTCACCAAATCATTATGACTCAAAGGATAGGAAATGACATGCGGCTTGCGACTGCCTTTCAAGGTGAAGACAATGACCCTGCAGGCCTAACATGAGCCTAGTTGTATTTTGGTGTTGTTAACACTTCTGTTATTTTTCTTTGCATGAATAGAAAATATTTCCTTGGGTCTTTTTGACCCGGGGCATATTTAGTCACCCGAACATGTCCGAATCCATCATTTCAATTTCAACCAGTGTTCTGTTCATTTTTCAGGAGCGGCAAGAATGTCTCTGAGTAAATATGACCCAAAGGTATGTTTGATTATCAAACAGTGTCAAAAACTATTATCTGACCAGAAACTCACTCACAAAGTAACTTGGCAATGATTAATTTACACCTACCTGTGTGTTATGTTTATTTCTCTGCAATAGTAATACCACTCTGGGTCATTTTGACCCAGGGTCATGTATAACTAACCAAAACATTCAAAGACAATTTTGGGAGTTTGTAACCCTGCTAAGTAAAAAATCTTTTGATTCCTTCATTTCCCCTCTTAGAAAGTACAATAATAGTCCTGGGTCAATATGACCCGGAGGTGTGTTTAATCATCAAAAATGGTCAAAAACTATTTTTTGTTTGGAAACTCACAAGAGACAAGACAATGATTAATATATACCCGTGTGTAACGTTTCTTTCTCTACAATTGTAATAACACCTTGAGTAAATTTCACCCGAAGTCATGTATAATTAACCAAAAGTTTCAAAAAAAATTTGGGGGGTCATGTAACGCTGCTAACTAACAAGCAGCAGCTTATTTGATTTCCTTATTCCCCTCTCGGAAACAGCTGTAATATTTCTGGGTCATTTTGACCGGAGGTGTGCTTATTTATCAAAAAGTAGTTCCAAAAATGTTACAAGTAAAAAATAAAAATAGAATAACGAAAATGTGTACAAATGCTCCGCCAAGCAGAATTTTTGTAACTAAAAACTACATTCAACATTAGCTTTAAGAATAATAAAATATTGAACGTCCAAATTGGGTTGTCGTCATGGAAATACAAAAAGCGAACTTTCTTCTTCAATACAGTGCGTAGCATATGCTGCATAATCAATGAAGCATGGGTAAAATTTTCTGACAAATTGTGATTCTATCTATGCATGTGATCAGCATCGCTCCGATAGCTTGTCATGCTTTTTTTTTTTTGTTAATTTATAGCTTAGAGCTACACAGCGGAGCTTTTTATCTTCTGATGTGTTTAAATGAAACAGACAGGCATGCTCAAGGCTAACTTAAAGCACTAAGGTTGATGAAAAGAGAAAAGCAACAAATGCATGTAGCGGGTATAAGGCCAATTTTTTTATATTTATTTAACCTTCCACTGAAAGGAGAAATGCACTTACTGTACATGAGAATTAAATGAGTGTCAATAAAGGCCGCGGAAAAGCTTGTACGGTGTCATGCATGAATTAGCCTTCTTTCTGTGGGGGCTAACACCAGGGGAAACAATACATTGGAATGAAAAACCGCTCCAAAAATTGCTCTAAAATTAATGAGAATATAGGTTGGTTTGCTGCTGAAAAACAATTAGCCCTTTCCTGTTTTTTTCCCTCTGACATTTCCATCAATTGCGGCCTCGGGTGTAGCGACGGGCGAATTCATTCCGACCTACGTTGTAATTGCCTCAAATCAGCCTCCTCGCTGCGGTTAGAAGAGTCTACATTAATCAGGAGGAGAACATCTGCGAGATTTTGTGTACGTCTCCCGGAGTCAAGCAGAGCTGATTTTCTTTTGTTTTTCAATAGCGAGTGGCGACGGCGGTGTCGACAAAGGCAATGTTGAGAGATTGTCGAGAGACGCACAATGTCTCAAGGAAGGGAGTCTTTATTTGACGTACTGTAATTTGAGGAACGGGGGGCAGGATTAAAAAAAAATAGTAGCGTGGTATGTTGAGATACGACTAAATGGTTCTTGCATCCAAACACTAATGGAAATATGAATCCATTCCAGCCTTCCCCGAATTCAACAAAAATAGGTTGTATATTTGAATGAGTATAATAAGCACTCCATATCATTATACTGTATTTTCCATACTATAAGGCGCACCGGATTATAAGGCGCACCCTCAATTAATGACATATTTTAAAACTTTTCCATGTATAAGGCGCACCAGATTATAAGGCGCACCCTCAATTAATGACATATTTTAAAACTTTTTCAAACACAATATAGTAATACTCAAAGTAATAACAATAATAACTCAAGTAATAACTAAACTCTTAGCAGGAGGCTGTGTACGTATGGCACTAATACTAGTCATTCTTTCCTCTTTCTAGCCTTTTTGTGGAGGTGGAACGCAGGCATTTTTAGGGAAGTTGATACAACATTTTAGCCTTAATATTGGCTGGTTTTGATGGGCAGTGTGAAAGGGGCTGTTTTCATCACACACACATGGGCGCTCATCACAGAGGTCGCTTACCTGTCAGCCGCTGTAAACAGGAAATGAATAATTCACGCGGCACGCAGCGGCATCCTAAGATTCTTCATCACCAGCTAATGAGAAGTCAGCCACGAGAGTCTCAAGTTTGTCCTTGAGCTTTTGCGGAGGGCCGTTTGAAGTAACGGGCAGCGGCGCTACACTTTGATGTTAATAACCACGCATAACTTCCTGGTTTTGCAAAATTCACTGAGTTGGTGCCATTTGGGAACTCCAGTAGTCCCCAACCATCGATGGGAAAGCAGTGCGGGACTAGTCGAGTTGCCTGTATGTGAAGCACATCCCTGGAGTGCTCCAGATTGCTCCGACGGGTTGAAATTTTAGTGCAATGATGTAATGATGTTGACTGGATATCCATAAGTATCACCAAGATAGCTCGCACTAATTACAATGACTACATTCAGCGCGATAATACATTTGAATACTGCAATATATTTCCGTGCATGAAGCCTATCTGCGGTACGACACAATCGGAGCCGTGTTTGGCATTCTCCACAAAGATCCGCCCCGAAACGCCGTCAGCGTAGATTTTCCATTTGCGTGCCAACGAGTAAGAAGCAAGGCTTGGATGGCACCCACGTGCTGACTGGCCTCGCTACATCTGCAGCGGCACATGGGAAGCTGCAGGTGAAGAGGCGGGAAGATGCCAGTTGGGTCTGCGGGGTAGCTAAAGTGATTGCTTTTCCCGGCTCCTTATCGCCGCACCAGACGGTGTACTTTTCACAATTATTACACTCGAGCCACATACACACAAATGCGCGGAGGTACACTTCTTTACACCTTCATCCCCCGGCCACTCATTTCCCGCTCTCTTCTGGCCAGGTGAAATCCCGCCGGCTCATACAGATCCTGTTATGTCTCAGCTCCACCGAACGCCTGCACGCTCTCTGATAAGAGTCCATATCTGAGGGACTTGGACGCCACGTAGCGTAGCCTCGGCCGGTCACCTTGGTTGTTTTTCCCAACAGCATTATCGCCCTCGTGTCATGTTTTAGAGCTTTCAACGGGGGATGCAAGACTCCCACAATAGACATCCGTGAGGTACAGTAAATAGTGAAAACATAACCTGGCGATTCTTTGAAAGTGGAAGCACTGATTCTTTACCATTGTAGCTGAAAGTACAACATTTTGTGCAACATTTAACGCAATTACAAATGGAGATTGAAAAGAGCAGTAAGTCATTTAAAAAAAAAAACTTCCTAAAATTACTGCTAGAGCATTGAGTGCAGTAAAAAGGTTTTAGGAAATATCTATCAAGACCAGTTGCCAGCCAAATGTAGGGTACACATAGACGAACAAGCATTTCTACTCCCCAAAACACCTAAAGACAATTTGGAGTGTCCATTATACCGACCATGCATTTTTGGGGGGAAGAAGCCCATTCAGGCATAGGGAGACAATGCAAACTCCACACAGGATAGCCAAAATTGAAGCTGTGATCGCTGCACTAAAAGATTTTTAAAATTACAAAAAAGTAAAAATGTCATTGGTTTTATCTTCAAAAAAAAAATTGTGCAAAGTGTACTATGGGTCAGCTGAATCTCTATCTAATCAAACCCTAACCCTTATAAATTTAACTGAAATGTAAACATTAGTACCCTGATATCAACACAGCTATATATTGATATATTATCAGTCATTTGCCAAAATTCGTCAAAATACTGAATATCAGCACAAAGTGGTAGATAATCAATCTATTCCTTGCTTGGAATTGTTATTCATTCATATGATTCACCACAATAATAAAAGAAAATAGCAGGGGACATTATTATAAATACAGAAATAAAAGACACTATTTACGGGCGACTTCTAGTGTGGCCTATTATACACAGGTGTGCAGTATTCACAGGAATTTACGATACGGTCTTACCTCCACTTTTAACCAGCACTACTTTCTACCTGAAGTTGAGTCAGAGAATGCACATTATTAAATGAAGGTTAGTACATTCAAATTCAGGTGTGTAGTGGTACATTTTCCGATGTTGGGGGCAGGCCTAATCTTAAAGACTATTCGCCATGTAGAAAATGGAAGAAAGAGAAGATTGGGAAATGGAGGAACAGTGGTTGCGGTTCGGAGCTGGAGATAAGGGATTGTGGCATTAGGAAGTGGAGGATCAAAAATGTGGAACGCGAAAGCGGTGGTAAGGAAGTACAGATGAGAAAATTAAATCTTCGAAAGAAAACAATTTGCGTGTCTCTACTCCTCAACGGGTTTCGGCAAACATTATTCCGCTGAGATGCTCCAGGCGACGAGCAGGAAATAAAACTAACATCTTCTCCCTGCCGTCAGCTCAGCCCGCTGACAGACGACAAAGCGAGCTGTCGCCTCCGGCTGAAGAGTGGAACTCCTTATACGTCTCGGGGACGACGGCGACAAATGGTGTGTCTTTTTCGCGTGCCCCCGGCCCCTCAAGACTCCCCTGGAAACCTTGGAGGATCCCAAAGACAGATTAATCCTGATGCGAAGTTGCTGAAAGCTCCCCCGATATACTGACGCCGAGAATAAACTGCAGTGGGATTGATGAGCAGCCACAGGGCGGCCATCTTTTTTTAAGGGGCGCCGCCCTTGATTAAATCGGCATTATTTCAAATGGTGATTGGACGTACAGCGTCAGGCTCACACATATGCTAAGTAGCAAGGTGGAGTGTTTCTGTACATAGCACCTAGTTGGCAAAAGAAGATAGAAGATAAAGCACTCTGAGAAATTGTAAGCAATGCTTCTGAATTGTCCTTGAGCAAGACACCACGATGGCAATGAATGTGCGGGAATAATAAAGGGACATTGGAGCTGATGAATGGAACTGGGTGATGCAGACATTTTAACACATTTCTTTGGACCTCTTATGTCGCCTAATTGCAAGTTGAAGGTTCTTTGAAAGGCCATTTTCGTTTTATGCACTGAAGACATGAAAAGAAAGTTCAAGTGGGCTTTGGCCTTGATTACCTTGGCACTGGCGGAGAAGTTTAATGAAGAGAATATACTGGTTCAGTACAAGCTTCCTTACAGCTGTCGGGGCTAATGTAAAAACTGAAAATAAAGGCACTCTCATCTGACAAATCTTTGGGAACTTTTTCTTTTTCATACGAACGATCTCAATCAATTAGATCTTAGTTGCAAATTAGCTGTGATGAAGAATCAGTTTGATATCTACATCTGAGACGGCGCGTTTGCTCAAAATATCCGATACACCGATATACTGACCATTTTTGACAATAATTAAGGAACAGCTGTAGTAAATATGCAACTCAAGAGTAATGTGTATTCTAAATGTAATGTATGTATGCAGTAGTTGTTTGTAAAATTCCTAGAAAATCAGTGTTTTATTTGTAAAACAGGCCTGCGGGCTACCCATGTGTTCCTTGGGGGTCACCACTCACTTAAGACTCTTTTGTTTTTAAAAATTAAAGAAAAAAAAACCTTTCAATCTTTAAAAAAACACTAAACAGTAATGATTTTGTAAAAACATTGAGATTTTTTGAATGATTCCCCATTTTAAAATGTAACTGTTTTCATGTGTTTTTTTCATCACACAATTGGATTTTTCAGTTTTTTTTAACACCATTTAAAAACGGTAGCGATTTTGTAAGAATGTTAATGTTACATCTTAAACAAATGAGCTACGCATTGTTTTTTTTTTCCTTCTCATTTTCAAAATGCCGTATGTACAAAGAAATCGCCTTCACTGTGCGGTGTGATGTGCGAGATAACAAAAGCGCTTTGCTGACCTTTGGCTGACATACGCCAACACGGCGTGAGCTGGGTCGGGTGCGCCTGCCCGCCGAGACAAAGCGGATTGGACGGTAATCTGGCCTTAACTGCAGCGAGGGATCACAACACTCCAGACAACAGCGCTAATCAAGACACTGAGAGCACCACGGCGCCCACA
Organism: Hippichthys cyanospilos; assembly: GCF_059441005.1. Taxonomy (NCBI): domain Eukaryota; kingdom Metazoa; phylum Chordata; class Actinopteri; order Syngnathiformes; family Syngnathidae; genus Hippichthys; species Hippichthys cyanospilos. Next base: position 10,751,759 of record NC_142384.1, read on the forward strand.
ATTACCTCTGATCATTGACTGGAAGGCGGCCAAAGCCTTGTTTCATTAAAGTCCCACAAAACAAATCCCAACATCAAATCCTTCACGAAAACCGATCACTGACTTTATATCAGGAACCTTTGCGGTTTTTGCTAAAACGCGACTGGTCTAAATCTGCGGAGCTGCTAAATCATCCTTGACGTGCGCCTCGGGCAAACACGTCTGCGAGGTCGGGGCTCCTCGCAGAACATCGGGGAGTATTTGAAGGCCCTTACCTCTCGTAGCTTTACTAATCTAATTCACACCTCCCGTGAGAGCAAGGGGGAGGAGGAGGGGAAACGCACATCTAAGGAGACAAATTGAACTCCTCTGGTCCAGAACATGATGGCGATGGGAAAGCTTCAGGATGAGAGCGGCATGGCGTGACGCCGCCGTTATCGCCTGATGCACGCGGGCCTCGTCACGGAAGAGACAAATTCAGCAACTGCTCAATAATGCTCTACACAGCCATAAAAGTGGTACATCACTAAATTCCGGTCATTTGATAGGTTTTTATATAGAATGTCTGTATATGAGATTTACGATTTCCATTGGGGTGTCAAACGTGAGGGGTTTCAAACCCAGGTCTAAAGCAATGATTAAGGATTCAAAAAATGCTTTGGATTTAAGTATGGGGTATGAGCCCAAACTTTGACTTCAACTGCTTGATGACAACTTGTTGTATGAGAAAGTTTCAAACCATAATTTCGAGACACTTAGCTTCTGCATGTATAGGACTTCAAGACTGGGTTGAGTTCTCAAATTAAGGTTTCAAACCAGGGTGAGTTCAAATTAGGAATAAGGTTCAATAAGGAATAAGGGATCTAGTGTTCCATGTTCATTTTCAAGAGAAGGTCATTAAAGGGACAGTGTGTAAGATTTAGACCGTTTTTCATTAAAAAGGAAAAAATTAAATGATTGTAAATTTCAATGTTCTTAATGACCAACCGTATGATTTAAATATAATCATAGTTCGAGTTATCATTAAATGATATCACATGGGGAGTGGCACTTCTCCAGAGGCGGCCATGTTTGTTATAGCTACAGACAATGGTAAATGCAGCATCAGCAGCACCTCCTGCTGTCCGTAATGAAAAAAATGGTCTGAATGTTACTCACGATCCCTTTAAGGCGTTAAATTAGGGCTTAAAAACAGGGTTAGGGCTTCAAAGGACAGTTGGCCTGACAAAGTAGAGTTCCATGACTGGGTTAAGGTGTCAAATTAAGGTTTCAAACCAGGGCTAGACTTCAAATTGGAATTGGAAGCTAAGAATAGGGTTTCAAGAGAATAAAGTGTTCAAACAAAGGATGGTAGCAAATGTAAATTTTAATGTTAGGGTTTGAAAGTTGGGGTTTCCAGGTTTGCATTTTAAAATTCAAGCTACAATTAAAGTTTTAAAATGTTTAAACTCAGGCTTTGTATCCCTGAAATAAAGTTCCAGTCATAAATGACGTTCACAAGTCTTAAAAATCTCAATTCTACCGCAAATGACACACACACTTAACTATTTCCTATTAGCGCCACCTGTGACGCTCCCGTCATCTCCATTCATTGCAATCCATTATTACGGGAAATATGCAGTGCGCTAATCAGATGGTATTCTTCTAAAAATATGAGGCAGTGGCGCAGCAGTAGCGAGTGAGTGGGGGTGGGGGGTGCAGCCGTGGCTAAAAAGACAACCTTATCAGCTTTTGCACGGAGGAGCTCGGAATGAAGGCGCTTGCTTCGATGAAAGAGGAAGCTTTCCGAAAGATAAGCCTCGTGTATACGTGAGCTAAGCTAAGCCTTCAGACGGGAGCTGGCGTGCCGTGGCCCGGGTGAACCATGAACGTTGTGTGTGAAAGGTACAGATGCAGAACAGGGACAGGAAAGTTGACCAGCTACCAACAAGGAGTAATAGAGATGGCAAAAAGAAACAGAGGTGCAGTATTATGATTATAAAAAAATGAACACTAGCCTTTGTTATACTGACACCAAAGCGGCATTTTCCCTTTGTGGTTGTACTGACTTTCGCGTAGAAACCTTTTCTGAAGCTAAAAATCTAAACGTCTTCTTCAAAACACCATTATGTATCTGTATGGAACATGGAAAGTACACAGTGAAAAAAATGTTTTGAGAAAGGCTGCAACACCCCTTTCGAGGCACTATTATTTTCCTTTGCTGTAATTTCCCTTTTATGGAGCCTTTTACCCTATCTGGAGCCGGGATTGAGCTTTCCGACCACTTTGAGAATGCACACATTTTTTGTTTCTTGTCAAAGGTATCATCGATACATGATGGTTTCACAAAAAAAAAAAAAAAATTCAGGGTAGTATTACAATGGAAGGGAAGCCGTAACATCCCCTTTCCCAGATCCGGATGTAGTTTCAAACAAATCAATGGGACTACGTGTGCTGCTGTTTTGGTTAGCAGCAGAACAGCTCAAGCTTTCAATTCTTTTGTTGCAACTGAATATATGAGATAATTATAATTTTCAAGCATTTGTCTCATCTTTTCACATCCTTCCACTCGATCTCCTTTAGGTCTCTTTTGTTTGCTGAAGTCAAGGTCGGTGCTTCAAGCTAGGGAATTGGTGCCCACTCGACACTCAAAGACACGGATCACAAGCGATGTGTTCAGGAGCATCAGGAAACGTGATATGTTACCGTACTTTGCCTTCAAGGCCTGCGTCTTTAGCCTTAGCACCAGAGGATAAGTGACTGTGCGTACTGTATGTGTGTGTGTGTGCTTGTATTGTGTGTTTTGTGGGAGGCAAGGGGGGGGTACAACGAGAGACCATTACTCATGTTGTCAGAGCCCCCCACTGGGCCTCGCACATTCGAGTGTATGGCTCCCGGCATCCAGAAGCCGTCACTTCAGCAACATGCGGGCCAATCAAGGAGAGACGTCACTTCAGACCAATGACTTCAACTGTCACTCACAAACACCTCTTTCTCACCCCCAAAACAAAAACGAGGGAGGAGGGGAGATTGATCAGTGGAGTGGACCCCAGGGGGCACCAGGGGTCACGTATGAAGAATGAATGCAAAGATATGAAATTTTCACCGCTTTACAGTGGCTACATAAAGACTCAGTAATTATCAACAGCACCAAACATCAGAGGCTGCTGATGAGTTTCCAAGACAAAAAATAACTGCCGTCACCTGCAAGATTCTTTTGTCTCAACGGGGACGCGAGAAGCCATCAAACCAACGGAGACGTGTGACAATAGCAACACCTCCAGCATTTGGATATCAAAAGATAAGACAAGAAAAGAACGTGTTTTAAGGTACAGCACTTCAGTCTCGGTGACAATAATATGAAATGCTTCATTCTTATGATTATGCTGAATATTTTATTTTTGGTAAGACGCTGCAAACGCTGCGGAGATGACACACACCGACAAAAGCTAACACAATTTGACTGCAGAGCTGTTTGTCGAGCTAATAAAACTGTGTGTGTGTGCGTGCGTGTGTTTATGCGTGTGTGAGCAGCCACCTTCACGCCTCGGGCCCAACGACGATGAACGTCGAGGCTCGGTAGGTTCATCCATCATCCAGCATCGCATCTGATTCTGTGTGTTTATGTGTGTGCGTGTGGGTACGTGCGTGTGCACTTTTATACTATGTATACACATACACACACACAGTCACATTTCCAGCCAAAATGTCCCCGCAAAGAAAAATGATACTGCAGTTAAAAAAGTGTGCTGTCATAGATTGCGCCATGTACAGATATTGTCGATAGACAAATACATACATACAAACACAAAGTTAAAGTAGATTGTGGCTCATAAAGACAAAAAAAAGATGTCAAGCGTTGCATCACATACAATAAGAAAAACACACACCCACACGCAAACAAGTTTAGGTGGATAAGCCACATAAACGTAGAAAAACCAGCATACACCCATACACTAATACAAACCGTAAACATGAGTTGTCGCATAATGATAGAAAAACAAGACCAAACACATTCAGTAGAAACGCAGCATCGAGATACATCTATTACATGTAGACAAAAGGATAACAACATATGCACACCGTAAAAAATAAGGAATACCATAAAATAAGAAAAAAAAAGAACGCCCACACACAGTAACAATAGTGGTCTCGCCAGGATTGTGTTGTGCCCCATACAGGTAGAAAGACAAGAACGTAAGCACACTGAATGTGGGATGTACCACATTCAGATCAAAAGACAAGAACACACATATTCAAGGTAAAGGTGAAATTACACTACAAAGTGAAAACATACATGATGCATGTTTTTGAAGGAGTAAACTGTAACCTTAAAAGTGACCATATACTTCTATTATTTTTTCATAAAATACAATGCATATTTTAAAACTGCATGCACCTAAGTGCTGATATTTTATTTGTCCACATGGAGTTGCCATCCTCGCGATATCTTAGAGCTGCACAATTAATCGAATTTTAATCACGATCGCGATATTGGCTGCCACGATTAATGCAGCTGATCCTCGGCGATATTATCATTTAAAAAGTCATCTATGTAACGTGTTAAATCCAGCACTTTGTCATTCTACCACCAGGGGTCAATGTTTCCTCATGTTTACATGTCAAAAGCTTATGCTTTTCTTACCCTAATATATTATTTACATGTGTGAAATTGCATGGAGTTTCTCACCTGTTTCCTAATATATACCGTGCTCGTGTGTCAATTGATACCCATTTTGAAAAATTGGCCAAAAATTTGAATACATTCCGTTGAAAATGACCGAAAATGACATTTTGACTGCTAATTGATTAAACTTGGCTTAAAAGTAAACAATATGCTTGGCTCTAAGTAGGTTTAGACATCTTTTTTTCCTTTCTTGGTTTTCACTCAGCAAGTAAGTTAATTATCAACTTTATTTATTTTTGCGTACTATTATTATTTGTAAGTATCAAGCCTTGAAGCCTTGTTTATTTATATCCTGCCTGTTTAAAAAAAGGGCAATAAATACATGTTTGACAAAATGATGATTAATATTCGTGATTTCTATATTGACCAAAATAATCGTAATTATTATTTTGGCTATAATTGTGCAGTCCTTCTATACCAGTGACTGAATGTGTGTGACTTTAAAAGACGGAACCAGGCCTACTGACTCAAGTATGAGTCAGCGAATGAGAGTGTTGCTGAGTGCTAACATGCTAAACATTTAGCCAATCCGTGTAGAGTGACTCATCGCCAATCGTGTCAAACTACAGGTGTTTGGAAAAATCGGACGAAAGAGTCAATGATATAGTGACGCCATAAAACGTGAAGCGTGACGTGGGTCGATTCTAACTCAATTGTTATCCAAAAGCCTTTAATTAAAAATAACAGTATATTGTAGCATTCCTGTGCTTTTAAGAGGCGTGGCTAGTGCTGGTCCATCCGTGATGGGCATTTTTAGGCAACAAAGCTTTCTCCTGGTTTAAATCAGCGTCTAGACGTGTTAATCGTGAAGAAAAGTTCAGCGAGTCAAGTAATACGTCATCTTAAGTCCGCTCATTTGCCGCTGAGCTCTCTCACAGGCCTGCTAGTAATGCTAAACCCCCACCCACCCGTGTAATTAGCTCTGATTGAGCCCGAGACCCATGTTTAGAGCAGATTACCCTCCCCGATCAAGGAGAAGATGGAGAATGGCACCCACTCCCCGAGGGACAGGCCTGTAATCAGGCCTCCCGCAGCCCGTCAAGTCTGATGCCTGCCTTAAGGGGTGGCACCCGCCCCCAAGTCCCACCCTTTCGAAAAAAATCAAATAAAAATCAGTATTTGTTTGGCAGGTTCCCCAAAACGGACTTAACGACACAAAATCAAGCGCTCTTGTTTGACTGCTCGCGTCGACGGCGGCAGCGGCGTCCATTTGCAAAGCGTCGCAGGCCCGACGAAGCCCTGAAAATCGACAGACGCTTTCAGTAGGAATTCGTCACGGGCCAAACGAGACCATTCTTCCAGGGGAAATTGGACAATTTTTTGCTGGTGTTTCATGAGAGTATAAAGACAAAAAGGCCTAGGGAACAAATATTCACCTTTGTTGTCTCAAGGGTCACCTTGTGTCAACAAAAGGCAAATAAAAAAGCAGTTTTGAATCCACGTGAGATTTCCATTGTCAGAATCATATGAGTTATTTTCAGATTTTCAAATATTATATATTTATCCTTAAAACATTGCCATTGTTCAGTATTAACAGTCAATTAATCAGTCAATTAATGAATTAAAACATCTTTTCTTATTTTCAGCACAAGTTGTTTGAAAAAAACAAATGCACAAAGACACATTACAAATTGTAATTTGTCTAATTTGTGCAACAACATTTTTAATGTATCAATTTATTTGCATAAAAAAACAGTTCAATGTTTTAATGTGGGGGGGGGGGAAGGACCAACTGGTGAATGGGAATTTTACGGGCAAGGTTTTTCAAAAAATATGATTTTTAATCATCTTTATTTCATATATATGAAATATTTTTAATGATCAATTTAATGTGCAGTCAATGTGATATAGTGGATTTTTTTCATTAGGGATAAATGGTAAGTGTAATATAGTGACTGATCGTTTCTATATTTATTGATAATTTTATGGGCCAGTGACTTTATCTGAGAATTTTTAGCGGATGACCATAAGCATCATTTCAATATTTTATATACTTTCTATATTATATTCAAACTGAATGGAGGATAAAGTTGCTGCGGCAGCTCATGAGGAGGTGGATGTTATCCGCTCTCTTCAACATCGCAATGAATTTATCCCAATTGAAACAAGTGTTTGTTAAATAGTATCCACTCAAGGGACTTTTTTGTGTGTTTACATTTTTAATAATTAAGAGCGTGGGACTTACCGATGAGCATGGCGTTGTCGTGCCTGTGTGTCACTCGCATGTACTTCACCGCCTCCGCGGGGAGCACAGGTGTTTACAGAAACCTTCCCGCCTAGTGTCGGAGCGTCCCCTCCCGGGTTTGATGTATCCGTGCCGCGACGACCGCCCCCCCGCTACTCCTATTGGTGTCCGATCCCTGGGAATTCAGCGCCGTATCCTCAGTTAAAATCCCTCCTGCCGTTGCTTGCTGCTCGTCTGGGCTTGACGGACGCGAGGAATGAATGAGGCGGAAGAGAGGAAAAGAGCGGAACAGCCCAGACCTCCGCTCCCTCGCTCTCTCTCTCTCTGACTCCCCTTGCTTTCCCGCTTTCTCCCTCTCTGCCCAACTCGATACCTGGACAGCACTACAGATGACAAATGACAATATTATGAGCATTTAGCCTAATTTCTACCTTTTTTTGGCAGTTACTACGCCACCATTTCCACCGTTAAAAGCTGTTAAGGTTCATATGTAAAACTACAGTGTAATACTACGATGTAATGCCACAATGTCTCGCCATGATGTCTTATCATGATGTATTGCCTCAATGTAACACCACAACAATGCAACACTGTAATGCAATGTTTCGATGCGACATTATGATGATATTTAGTGGAGTATCACTTCGATGTTTACAACATGAGCTAAAGCTACAAAGCATCACTAAAGTGCGATGCAAGACGTAAAGTCATGACGTGACCACAATATAATACAATGTAACACGACAAAGTAAGGTTACTATGTAACGGTACAAAGGAATGTTATGATATGATACCGTGATGTTAGCACTATAACATCAACTAGAGCTATGACGTTACGGTAAAATGTGACACGACAGCATCATGACGTGATGCCACAATGTAATATCGCATTGTGACACCAAAATCTAAGTTTATTTATTTAGCCCTGAAACACCACAGTCTCAAAGGGCTTCATGGGTGAAAAGGAAATCATACAGAACATCAGAAATACACAATGGCATCCCCTAAACAAAGTGCCCAGAAGAGGAAGGAAAAACTCAGAACCTCATCTGGAGAAAATGAGAAACCTTCAAAAGGGACCACAGGTGGGAGGAGCCTCCTTCCAGTCTTAACAGGTTGCACTAGATGCTAGGAATAAAACATATTGTCTAACTAGATCTATTTAGTGAACTAACTCAACTATGTAACTCCACAATGTAATGATAGCATGTCACACCCAAAAGCAACATCAAAATGCATGTAGGATGAAATATTATGAAGTAACACTAAGATGTTAGAGCTATGATGTAACATTATGATGTGATGTCTCAACGTATGCCACAATGTTAGTCTTGTGATGTAGCTCTACGATGTAATGCTACAGTGTACCTTTAATATGTAATGCTATGATTCAACGTTACATTAGAAATAAGATTCAGCGTTAGGATGTAACGCCACAATGTAACATTATGATGTAATGTTATCATGTAACACAAAGGTAGATGTAATGCTACAAAATTAATTTAATATAATGACGTGACATTACGTTGTAACTCGATAACGTCACCATCTAAGGCCATGGTATATTGGCACGGTATAACGGCATGGCATAACCACAATTTAATGTCAGTGTGATGCCACACTGCCACTATGCCACTTCACTCTATGACTCACACTGCAAACGCCATGCTACAATGTCACAGCATGGTCAAAGCCCAACGATGTCGCGCTACAAAGCAGAGACGGTGTTCTATAATACCACACTCTTATGTCTATGATGCCACGCTTGACTCAGAATCCATTCAAACTTTAAATAGCGGGAAGGCAAAAACCGGCACAATCGAAAAACTAGCGCGCAGTTCCGCGTTCGGCCTTTATTGACATCAAGGCAGCCGTGCCGTGTGTGTATGAGTGTGTGCGCGCACATGACAAGCATCTGCAGGCAGAGCAAATACGAGCAACGATTTTGTGCTCTTCTTTTAAGATGCATCACTCAATGACACACATTGAAGGAGTGTTTGATTTCTGTTTGTTCATATGCTTTGCTCATATGCACTCATATGCTTGTTTGTTTGTGTGCGTGTGTGTTATTCTATTGCTGAAGAGCTTTGGTGCAATGCTGAGCTGTCCTGGAGCCCTGCCAGGGCATCAAGGGTGCTATCAGGAACTTAATTACAGCGTTAAATGTCTCCCTCTCCGCCTCTCCATGCATTGGCTTCCTCTTTGCTCCAGCTTTGTCTGCTCCAAGTGTGCTGTACATCCATCTCACTCTTCGTCTTCTATCTTTTTTTTTTTTCCTTTTTCCGTTGGCTGTGGCGAGAAGGCCTCTCGGCAGTTGCCAACATCCAGAAATAACAATCTGGATTTGTCACCAATCACCATTGTATCCAGGAGTTGTGATCGTTATTCCATCTTCCTGTCCCGCACCTCAGAAGACATCAATTCAGTACACACTAAGAATTGAACGAACCGTTGGTGTCCAAGTACTTTTGGCATGATAACGTCTCGTCAATAAAGGACAAGGGTTTCTGTGATTGGTGTCATGAACTTTAGCTTTTCACTATGATCACAGAGTGAAGGTCGTGACAACCAAATTAACCAGATGGGTACTTGTTAGTGGTAACACTGAATAAAGATGTAGACTGGTGGCTAGCTAGCCACCAACTTATCTTGTTTCTCTGTTATACTCATGACGTGATGAAAAACCAGGTTATTAATCGTGTTTGTTACGTTTATTAGTGGTTGATTTAAGGTTGAATAAATGAGATTTAATTCTGCCTTAATGCGGCCTTTCTGTTAGCTACAGTACCCCCACAAGCCTCTCATCTTCCTTTGGGCTGCGCTGTATTTTCCCCTTTTTGGCTCAATAAAAAGCAGTGAAGCGTTGACGTCCATTATGTTGCCGCCGCCACTGCTGGGGTGAATCACAACTGAAGTACAAAGAAAATCCAATCATCCCAGCGTTCGCCGGTCATCTCGTTTCACGGCTATGAGAAACAACAACTCAGCAGAGCAAATAAAGGGCGTCTTTGGTTGTTAACAGCGAGAGGATCCAGCCGGTTCGGGTTGCCGAGAGCCAAGTATCTACGGTGAGCTGAGAAGGTCAAGCTGTCACGCCGCAGTCAAGTCTGGATAAGTAGTGTTCAACGAGTTCATTAGTTTTGGGATGTTACTGCCTGACTATGCTAAATCTTTGGATACATTGGAACGTTCGCTGATGCCCTAAAAGAATTTGGGTTTTGTTTTGTTGTTCATACTCTCTCTCATGTGAATTTTTGCTTTTGTATTCTGGTTTTACTACCAGCAGGCTTTTGTTTGTTTGCTCTTCTTGGCTTTACCATGTCAATATTTTTCTATAGAATTGTTTATTTATTTATTTATTTTGTTTAGATGAATCAAGGCACTATTGATGTTGATAACCAATTTGTAATGAGAGTGCTCCACTTCATGTTTTCTACTGTTTTGGCAATAGAAGAGTAATTTTGTAAGGTAAGGTTGGTTTGATAATACAAGCATTTTTCACTGTTTCCATCATAAATGGTCACAAAATATTCAAATTACCTGGACTAGTTGATTTTTTTTTTTTTTTTAATTTGCTTGAACTGTTTTCATAGATGCTACATCGGTCACACATGAATAAACATGTTTTCACCGTTTCCCTGGGTTACAGCCATATTTGACTCATGGATGGGTATCTGATTCAATTTCCTTGACTTTGTAAATGTGAAAAAAAAATTCCGAGTTGTATAGTTATTTTTCATTTTATTTTGTGGAATTCGAGCTATTTCAAGCTGCGATGTCAATGTCATGAAAGCTGAAGGGCACCCTCGAAATATGGCAATGTCTTTATCGTTCTGACGCCTATTGCGCTTCCCTGATGGTCAAACAGCAGCACGCACTGTAGAAGCCTCAGTGAAGTTTGCTTTGCAATATGCAACGTGATGAAAAGTGTGACCAAAGTGAGTCGTATTTGATGCCTTTAAGAGATTTTAAATTCCTTTAGTCCAAAAACCACGCCTTGGAAATTTCCAGCGTATTTCCAAACAAGGGATTGATAGTTGCAGCCTGATTAGTTGGCAAACTAGGATTGGTGAATTGACTTCTTGTATGGTTCTACACAATTTAACTCAACAGTAAAAATTCAAAAATTCACCATGAGCCCAACCATGTGTTCTGACTGACATGACTGACATTTCCGAAGTTCCAGTGTTTTTCATCTGACTTCCTCGGTTTTGTCCTTCCAATGCGCTGCTTAAATGGCAAGTAACCATCCATCATTTCCTCTTGAAAATATGGCGCATCAACCCAAACAGCAACTACCCTGAAAAGCTTCAGAACCTCGGAGCGAAACAGCTCGACCTAACTGACTAACTTAACAAAGTGACAGGAAGACTGACAGCGGCTTGCATGAGCACTAAACACAGGCCAAAGTAAACTCGAGAGTGACAGACACTAATGGGAGACAGATGGCACCTGAATGCAACACTCACACTATTGTTTGCCCTGCATTACTGACACGTTCTTGTGTCTGAAATCGATATATACCATATTTCCTAGCGTATACTGGCCAAGGGGTGTTTATTTACGCAAAGGCAGAGAGTCGAGCACCTGTGATGTATACTAATGAGGATTTAAGGCATCTGCCTCACACTGAAAAGTAGATCTAGTTTTTTTTTGTAGGTTGAAATTCTGATCTGCTTTTTGTTTGAAATCTAGGGTAAACAGCGCCATCTCAAGGTATTAAGATCAAGGAAATTTTGTGTGCAATGGTTGTCATTTGTATCTCAGGGCACATCATGCGTTGTATGCTATGGTTAGCTAGCTTAGCAATCTACAGTACGACATACGCGTATGATACAATTTAAAACACAAAGCAACAAGTATCATGTAAATTTAACACACTGTTTTGAATTTAAACTAATGAACTTGGGCACATGAAGTGAACCCAACAACACGACACCTCATACACTATAGCTAGCTAGCGATTTACAACATACTTGTATTATAAGATTCACAATACAAGTCACTTCCATGATGCAACGTTATTACACCATTGTGAATTTTCCTTGCAAATGAACAAGGTATCCACATATCTATCGCTTGTATTTACCTTAAAACACAAGGCAAAGAAGTTCAGCTATGATGCTAACTGTCGCCTACATTTATTAATGCCACAATGTTCATTTGGGCACATCTAATATGTTGTTTTGCTCAAATCATTCTTCAGCCTTTTATTAATAAACAACATAAAGAGCATCCATTGGCAACTTAGTACCTCAATTGAATTCCAGCTCCAGCAATCCCTCAGTGATAAGTTGCTAATAAAGCCATGTTGGGTGCGGTGGTATTTGTTGTTGTTTTTTTAATCGTGATAATGTATTACAGCGTTGGATGAGATGGCAAGTAAATAAGTGAAATGATTCATGGGCTGGCAAGACGGGTTGGTTTCTCCGACATAATGTGTTGATGCAGAGAGACTTGCCCTGTTTACATAAGAGCCCCAATGTGGTGGGCGAGTGCAGCCAACTGTTCCAAATATAAACCTGGAAGATTCTTCTATGAATGGAAATATACGCTAGACATTAGTCACATCCGCACCTCCACATTTAGCATCGCGAGTATGTGTCCGTATATGCGCGCAGGTATTGGGACAGGAAGTGAAAAGGCAAGACAATCAAGCATCATTGCCCCACATGACTTTACAGTAAGACAAACAAAGAGAATAGATTGTGTGTGCCTGTGGGAGAGCGAGAGAGAGAGAGAGAGAGAGAGAGAGAGAGAGAGAGAGAGAGAGAGAGAGAACGCTGTTGGATTCCCTCACATCAATAATTCATCAATGAGTTTTGTCAACTGGGGTTCACAAGTGGATAAGGATGATAAGGAGGTGGAGTCAACCTGCTGAGGAGCGCCATAAGAGATGTTCTCAAGCTGAAATTGAATATTACATGCAAAAATTATAAGACATAAATATTGGGAGAGATTATTAAGCCCCACCTGTTTTTTTACACATCTAAATTCTTGCAGGAAACCTAATAAAGTTATTAGCTCTGAGGCGAGTCTTTCTTGAAATGCAAACAAATACATTCATTAATAAAACATGCCACAAACGGCAGCTTGGTCTTACAGCTGTGCAGCAAGTGTGGACTCCAGCATGAGTCGATTACAAAATAATGAATACGGTTGCATTCATGGCTAAGTCTATGACAGTATACTAAGATTACCTAATCAAGCCTACAAACGCTTGAACAGTTTTTTGTTTTTTTTACAAAATTTCAAGAATATTTATACAGCACAAATGTTCAAAGCCCGACTAACATTAGTGCTACTACAGTGATGAGCTAAAAGTGGAATTAAGGCATTTGAATGAAATGATATCCTTTTGTATTTGTATGTTTTATACTGTCTTTTATACTGGCATCTTTCCTCATTAAAATACACATTACAGCAATGTTTAACTGGTACTGTACGTTGAAGCTTGAATTTCAATACTTGTAGTCCAATCGTTACCACCCTCATGGATGATACTGGAGGGAAATTTCAAGGTATGGGGAGGCGTGGATGGTCCAAAGGAAACACAGAAATGTCGCTCTTTTCTAGAAAAATAAGGAGCCTCTCATTAGGTCCTAAAACAGCTGCAAAAAGCAGTTTGCAAACGTCAAAAGCGATAAGGTTTGGGTCTTGGAAGACGCGCCAGCTGTAAAACTAGGCCACGTCGCATCCTTCGCCAGACACCAAATTCAGCACAATTGGCAACCTTTCTGAAAAGGTCACGGAAGAGGCATAATATGAAGAACTGCAAATGTCATGACTGCGCATGATTAAACATGTATGTTTTATCATCTTTTAAGTAAACATTTTTCTTTTCATCCCGGTTACATGAGCTATGTGGGGGTGCTTCCGCAATCCCGTCGCTTCCCGCAGGCCGCCTGCCTGTCGGGGCGCATGAAGGCATCGGCTCGACGTTAACGTTGACGAGCAGCGACAGCCCGCGTCTGACTGGGAGGAGTCAACCCGAGCGGGCCAAATGTGCCAGCGCAGGCAAACACATGCGCGCAAATAAACAAACTCACGAGTGTACACCAATGCATCTTGTGTGTATATGCACTTGTGCATGCATGCGTGTGTGTCGCATTATGCATGCATAACTGTGTCACTTCGGCACAAACATGAGTCAGGAGGCTTTGATGTTGTTGCGCTACATTTATGTAATAAATGCATTTTTTCGATATCCTTTCATTGGGGCAACAACCTCAGTTGGTAGGGTGCTGTTACGTTTGGTCATCCCCATATGGCAAGAACGGTTACGGAATGGAAAAATGTCACTTGAATCGTCTTCATACCAAGACCATTGGGCTAATTACCAAAATGGCAAGATAAAAAGGCAACACAAGAAGAGTTCTTTGCAAACCAAAATGCAAAGAAGACCCAATATGGACCCTAATTTGGTTCAACGTCCTAGTTTTCAACTTGCACATTGCAGTAACAACCTCTGGATAGCCAAAAATGGCAAAAAAAAAAAACACCAAAATTTGTTAATTGGTCAACAGCTATGGTCCTTTAGTGCAAGTGACAGAAAGAACAGAATGGAAAGAAAAAAAAAACTAAGAAAACACTGAAAACTGAATGGCAAAAAGGCCCAATTTGGAACCAAAATCGGTTCCAAATTGGATTTGCCTATTGCAGTAAGAACCCCTGGTTAGAATACCAAAACATATGGAGCTAAAAACACCATAGTTTGTAATTTGGTGGACAGGCACGGTCATTTGACGGCAAATAACAGATTGATCATAACTGGAACAAAAAACATGAAGACAAAAATAGGAACCAAGTTTCGTTCCTCTGTAATAGTCTTCATACCAAGTTCATAGAGGTAAGAACCTAAGAGCTAAGATACAAAAATATGAAACAAGATACCAACTGAAACCAAATGGGAAGAAGACCCAATTTGGAGCCAAATTTTGGTCCTGACCCCAGTTTTCAATCTGCCCAATGAAGTAACAAAAACGATTGAGCTAAAAACACCAGAGTCTGTTCATTGGTGGACCAGCATAGACATTCAAGTGCAAATAACAGAGACCATAATTGGAACAAGAATCATTAAGGTAAACATTGAGGAAAACAAATTTGCTTCTTCTGAAATAGTCTTTACCCCAATTCCATTTAAGTAAGAACAATAAATGCCAGGATACAAAATAAGACACAAGATGGTTTCTTTGGACCAGACTGGGAAAAACACCTAATTTGGAACCAAATTTGGTTCCTCACTCCAGTTTTCAACCTCTTTGCTGCAGTAACAACCTTTATTATTGGATAGCAAAAATGATAGAGCTAACATCAATATTCATTCTCGTGCAACAAACAGAGGGAATGGAATAGAAAGACGAGAGACAAAGACACAAATAATAAACAAACTTGGTTGCGCCATAATTTGGTTCATCATGCCAGTTTTACAACCAAAACAGATGGCGCAAAAAACACCAAAGGCTATTAATCGGTCAATAGACCGTGGCCATTCGGGTGCAACTAACAGAGGAAATGGAATGGCAAGACAAAAGACGGAGACCAAAATTGGAGCCATAATCTTTTGAAAATCGGTGGATACGTGGAATAACCCAGTTAAAAAGAAGAGAAGTAGAGAGGCGTGAAGACATGCACTGACAAACAGCTTGATGGAAACAAGCTAACGGCGGCACTAGGCTGACAGACACATGAGATGGAATAATGGATAGCGGCACTGACAGGGAGTCAATGCGGCGGTGACACAATAGACAGATCGGAGACTTCTGTCAGCCTGCGAGGAGCTGACGCGTTCTCCTTCTTTATGTTGATTTTTTTTTTTGATGAATGATCTTCTCGAACGGCTCGGCGCGTCCTCGCAAGCTCTATTACGGACGAACGGGACATGTTGAAGAGCTATTTGGTCCAAGCCGGCCATCACTGAGCTCATCATCACAGCAGAGAGGTGCAATCATTCATCGATATGGATTATTGATTGGAGGTAATGGGAGAAAAATGGATCCATCTGCTTACTGATTTGGCGAGCTTCACATTTGTTTTTCTTGGGTAGTGCCAAGTGGGAAAAGTAAACATTGCTAAAGTACCCCCAAAATGTTTTTTTTTTTAATTGATTATTATATTGGTCTCACTGGTTGTCAAATGAACTCAAAAAAATGTATTTTTTTAAATGATTGCTACAGTATGTAGTATGTAAAGAGAAATATTGATAAAATATACTAATATGGTCTGTTCAGTACCATGATAATGATTATTATAATTATTCTAAACATAGAAGTCAAGGAGCATATTAACCAATATTTGGTGCCGATATTCATTTGCAGTAAACGGGAAAATATTGGTGTCAAAATTAAAAACACACAAAGTAAATACAAATGCAACCACTCAACTTTGTTGAAATGTCTTTAAGTGTATGCTTATTGACGAACTTTTCACTTTAGCAAGATGTTGAATTTTTCATTTATCTTTTCAAAAAATACATCTTTGTTGTAAAATTCTAATAAAGGTTCTAGAGTCATCAGCACGCCCTACAAAGTTTCATTAAAATTTAAGACTTGGTCACCAGAATCTCTGATAGCATAGATGCCAAAGTCCAGTCCTTGAGGGCCGGTATCTTGCACGTTTTCAATGATTCCCTTGTAAACACACCTGGTTCAAATAATTCGGATGACTTTCATGCTCCTGCAGAGCTTGCTCATGATCTAGTCATTTGAATCAGGTGTTTAAAATTTAAAATAGTTTTAAAATAGTTCCATGAAGTTATTATTTCCACACTGAATTAATATCGGCCATCATATTTTTAGAAAAAAAGTCAGATAGCTGATGCTGATATTCATTAAAACACCAAATATCAATGCCATCCCACCTTTTCCTTTTCTCTGAGAAGCTCAGGGTAGCATGCAATGGAGTTGGACAAATGTGGATTATTCATGAGCAACACACACACACGCATGCACTCTGCCGGACCTTGACTTGACCTCCAATCTATCGGTCGGGGATAATGGCGCTTGATTTACTCGCGCACTTCAGAGAGCGCGTTGCTATTACAAATGCCCGTCCTTGCGGTGGCCGCATTGTCAATGGGAAAGAGTGACAGCTTATAATTGGAAAAAAAAATAGAACGGGGAAAGAAATTAGGCTTGCGCGTACACTGGCGGGGTGAGAAGGGGATTGACTTGGAGTTCAAATTACATCCACATACAAACATAGAGTATTTTATGCACGAAAAAAGGCCCTTCGCTGGTTAATCCCGGCGGGCCTATAGGGGGGCCGCTCTAATCCTGTTATCAGACCCAGCAGATGCTGTTGACAGAACAATAAGCGGCAGCACAGCCCCCCACCCCGGAGGAGGTCATGAGCCAAAAGATGACTCTTCACACTCATTTGTTTCCCGCTATTCAAATCCCATTCTGCTTGGTGGAGCGAAGTCACAGCATGTAGAGGGAAAGCTAACGGAGTATAGAGAGGCTGGGGGGACTGACCTCAGGAATGCTCAAAAATAATACGGTCCAGACACACTAAACACACATCACGGAGCTTCAAACGAGCACCAAAAGCTGCTAACAATGGCATCCAGAAATATATTCGCAATTATCACTTATGGGTGCCCAAATGGTGCATGATCAGGCTGTGTAAAAATAAACGGCTTTGAAAGGAGGTGTCAGGTAGCTAGTGTTTATTTTACTTTTGACATATTTGTCCAACCTGACATATTCTTTCCATTCTTCGAATAAGAAACACACAAATCTTTAATAGGAAACTCAGTGGCATAAATTGAAATATTTTAAAGTGGATGACATGTTATTTTGGCTAACTTGATCCATGTCAAAGCGACTTTTCACAATATGACTCATTCAAGTCGGCACAGCTTTTAAAGTCTAACTACGTATGTGTGGAGATGAATTTACTTTGATTAGAAATGGGAGGTTGCGCCGTTGTGGGTGTGAACACAGCTGAATTGCTTCCCAAACAAAAATGTGGCCTCTCTCGCTCCCTTTAAATTTAATTAGGCACTGCAAGAAGATTCCAATTGCAGATGAGGAAAAGTTGGCTGGAGTGATCAGGGATAACCGCTATGAATTTGCAGACTGCCTTCTACCTCGACTGTTTTCTTTTGGGCTTTATAGTTCATTTAGAAAAATAACATATTCAATATTTGCTATAAAGGTCTGCTTGTGTTGCATCAGATTTATCAGATGGCACTAAAGTAGAACAAACACTTACTGTGTGGTAATCTGTTCTTAATAAACATGACTGCCCTCTACAGGATCGGAATGGAATAACATGGTAAAATTAGCGATTTGCTTTTTTCCACTACTCATTCTGTGAGGAAAATCCATGAACAAACCCACCGTGCACATCCATAACTACAACTTCAGAACCTGCCGCGTATGGCGACATGTAGCTCTGGAGGCTTTTCTCCCATCTTGCCCTGCTCTATGTCCCAGCTAAAGCAAATCCCATTAAAAAAGACTTTCATCTGGGTGCACTTCATTACAGAGCATCAACACGGTGGAGACCAGTTTGGATTAGCCAAAGACGGCCCATATACAACATTGCACTGGCACAAAAAAAAAAAAATAATTATATATATATATATATATATATATATATATATATATATATATATATATATATATATATATATATATATATATATATATATATATATATATATATATATATATGAAACTATGTATGCTTTATGCCAAATAAAGCCAGCATCATGATAAAGTGACAGCATAATTCCCGGGATAAGAAAGGCTGAATAAACAAGCAACATAACAACGTGTGCGTTTACGTGTGTATTTTGTGCCTACGTGCGTGTGTGTGTGTGATTGGATGCTACGGGTCACAGGCTTTCAAAGGCAATTTCTGAATGCTTATTTTAAGCAGAGCCAGAGCCGGGCTTAATCTTGGCTGCTTGCCCCAACGAGGGTGCTGATTAAAAGCTAATTATACGCTACAAATTGGGCCTCGGGTGCGCACAGGCTCTGCTGATTTGACACACGACCCCGGACTCTGGACTGGATGTGCGCCCGCGGGGCGTTGTGCGTGTCCTCGCTCTCCTTTGTGGAATAGGCAAGGGAACAACATGTCAGCTGTGAAAGATGCTTGGAGGTTTGAAGGATTGTTACCACATGGGTATACACCCGTCCATGCATTTTCTATTGCCGCTTATCCTCATATGGGTCGCAGGCCTGCTGGTGCCTATCCCAGCTGACCTCGGGCAATAGGCGGGGGGCACCTTCAACTGGTTGCCAGACTATTGCACGGCACGCGGAGACCAACAACTATTCACGCACCCAATCACACCTAAGAACAATTTGGTATGTCTAATACACCTGCAATGCTATGAATGTTTTTGGAGTGTGCAAGGAGGCCGAAGTGCCCAGCGAGAACCCACGTGGGCCCGGGGAGAACATGCAAACCCCACATAGGAAGACCAGACCAAGGTGGATATGACCTCGGGTTCCTGAATAGTGAGGCGGACATGCTAATCACAGCAACACCGAGACACCACCACATGAGCATTTTCAAGCTTAAAAAATTTCTTTTTTTTTTTTGCTTTTTTTTTTTCAAAAATGGCATTTGCTACTAATAAATGTGTTATATATATTTGTAGGGGTCTTTTATTAACTATATATATATCTACTATAAACTATATACAACTGAGCTTTCAATAGTGTTTTTCTGCATAACACTAAGGTAATATAATGACAGATTACTCTTATTTTGCTTCTCTCTCTCTCTCTCTCTCTCTCGCTCTACATATATATATATATATATATATATATATATATATATATATATATATATATATATATATATATATATATATATATATATATATATATATATATAAAAAGATAAAAAGATGGGATTCGACTGGGGTGTATTTGGGGGTGTATTACTGGTCTGGACTTACCATCCTAAAGTTATTCAATTTGTAGGTTTGTGTTGTTGTTGTTTTTAGAAAAACACTGTGATATATGTAAACAATATGCAGTTATTTGATTGATTTTGGTGTTCTTAATAAATATGTTACCCTTGGACGAAAAAGTTTGGAGACCCCTGGTGTAAACCTCTATGATAATCGTATTGGTATTTTGTTTGTACTATTTATGCTTTGTGTTTCATTGGAATATATTTATTTTCCTCATTCAATCTTGTGTCTTGAATTAAATTAATCCAACTCTGAGTTAACACCTTCTAAAATTTCAATGCTATTGAATTTGTCAGGCTTTATATGTTTTATTTCCTTTTACAACCCTTTAAAAAATAAACTGCGGACATCTTGCATGAATTTTAACATTATTCCCTGTTGATCACAAAAAAAAATCTACCACTTTTTAAAGAATACACATATTAATATATATAAATGAGGTCATGGTTGTAACATGGGCTCCCTCTTGTGGTATGCCTGAGGATCACAGTCTAAATGCAGTTCAGTTGTGTTTAACTTTAACGTTCAATGACTTTGCATTGCATTAAAGCGACCATACATCGTCAGTTATGGCCTTGCTCTATTTTATGTAAACATTCAAAACATCTTCCAAAATCAAGCGTCTACTTGGCAGCCTGTTCGCATTTCGTCATTGACATCCTGACTCCCTTTCGGAATGCCTCCCAGCAATAACGCATGGAGACGCACCTCACAGCCAACCGTCGGAGTCGCTTTGCTATTTACGTCTCTCTGCGCCGTGACACCGCCGTTTTCACCCAACTGCTTATTTTCTTACCACCGCTGCTCACTGTAAGCGACGCAATAAAGCCTGATGCATTTTAGAGTCGCTGCGCAGATGCATTCGTTTTATTTATGAGCTGAGAACCCGTCCTCAAGGGTTGGATTTACACTATAATTAACTTTCTTTTTTTTAGCTCTAGAGTGGCACAACAAGATGTACATCAAATGTACCGCATTTACATCATATTTTAGGTTCGGTAGAGCAGGCTCTGTCATACAGAATTTGCATCCGATATATAATCTGCACAACTGTAATGCACAATTTTGACATCATATCTAATGTAGGTGTACATCTAAAAACAATCATTTACATGACTTAAGTTCAACAGGCAATGATTTTTATCTGTTTCGAAATGCGGCCTGTTCCTAATCACAAGACCTCAATTTTGAACTGTATAACTTCCACATTAATGCATCCACGCTCAAGCCTTGACAGTCTGTAAATACAAGTAGGTGTTGATGTTTGTGGCATGGGTCAGAGTTCACTGGTCAGCCAGTTGGCCGTGTGTTATGTCCAGATTCTTTGTGGGGCAAGCAGTGAGACAAAGGCAAAAAAAATCTCCACACAAGTGCTTGGGAGCATTGTCAACAAGCGAGGGAGGACGGCGCTACATGTTCACCCTGGTGTCAAGGACGCCATTCCATCACACCTGGAGCACACCAAAGAGGACTCCAACCTCCACATTCCCTGCCTGTCTTTATTGGCTTGAGGCACTGGGCCGGAAAATTCCCGTGGAGAAACAAACTGGCATCTGCATATTCCAGTCCCCGTTTGGCGTCTGCCACCAGCGAATAAATTAATACATGAATAACAATGAAAATCATCCACTCGAAATGCCGATATGTGTGCGCGTGTGTGTGTGTTGTTTCTTTTGGCTATACTCATGGGAGGTTATTTGCATAAAAAAGTGTCATACCGACAGTGCATAAATATTTGTTTAATCCGTCGTATCGCAGAGGCTTTGAGTGCGTATGCCACCTATAGTAGCTTCCGGCAAGTTGGGAGGTTCTTTAAAGTGACATATGTGAGGAAAATAGAACATTTTTTTCCACAAACAAACAAAATAATAAGGCCAATGCTGATTTGTACATTGCAGCAGAGTTTCCATATCTTTATTAAATGAGGGCACGTAGTGTATTTTAAATAAATCTGTTAGCACACAGCCAAACAAAAATGTCACAAAAAAGTTCCCTTTTAGATGTCCCAACATCAGTACTGCCATCTCCCATTTCAGTATATGACATTATGGTAAATTATATGGTAATTATGGTAAATATATTGTGACTTTTTTTCAAACTTATATGTAAAAAAATGAAAGTACTTCTGAATGGGCTATAAGGTCTTTTGGTAAAGCTAAACTGCCCAAAAAAATAACACAGAAAAAAAATCTCTGCTTGTACTATATTTATTCTGGGGTTTGATGAATGATAGCTTAGCGGTTAGCATGGCTTTTTTGTCTTCTACTTTTAATTATTCCTCATCCTGCATGAGTGATAACAATGCTTGTCAAAAGTTTTTTTTTTTTTTGGTGGCTTTCCCATGTAAAGATGGTGTTTCGAGAGTAGCTAGCTTGTGCACGTATCTTTCGCCCGGTTGTTTGCGAGAAGCGGGCTGTATTTGTGACTGATGTAACAAGCACTTTTCTTCACTTTCAAATGAGTTTGATGCCATTTTTTTGCACTGAAGCAGATCAAATAACATATCAACAAGCCTTATCCTGACTGGTCAGTGCAATCAAACTATACCATAGGCCAAACGGTATAGAGCGTCAGCCACCTAATTCTGAAAAATAGGCACAAAAGTAATAGTTACTCAGTTTGATTTTCTTATTATTAGCCCATTATTGAGAATTCCCAAAACACGGTCTGTATTGAAAGCCAGTAATGCATGTTGTAAACGAGTCTTTAGGTTGTCAAGACATTACACACATCATTTTGTGTTTCTATATAAATCTCAGCCTATGATCTTGCGAAAAAAAAACTATATATATATTCCACTATCTGCTGTTGAAACTTGAATGTATGGAGGTGAAAAAAAAAAAAACGTTTGATCCCCTATTGCAGACTCCATCCAAGGCCCTCCATCATGCTTTTATTCCGGCCGCCCTCTCCATGCTGCGTCCCTGTGTTTGGATTGTAATAAGTCACTCTGGTGTAATTTTGCCCCTCTGAAGTTGGACAATCATGGTGCTCAGAGGATGACTGAGGCAAAGGCGAGAGGCGGAGGAGGTTTTGGAGGAGGCAACACGAGGGGTCGCATCATTTTATCTGCTCCGAATGAAAGAACTTTTCATGTGGCTTTTAAAAGGTAACTTCTTGGGTGGACAAGAAAGAGGAATTGTGCAGATGACGAGTGATTGAAAGGCTCAGCAGGCTATGTTCTTCTCCTTTTTAGTCTCTGTAATATATAGCTCAGTGGTCCTCAACCTTTTTTTTCAATGATGTATCCCCTGTGAAATATTTTTTCAGCTAAGACCTCCTAACTAGTGAAGAACGTGAGTTGCTTCATGTTCAAAAAGTAGAAAGAAAAGTAGAAACATCCAAAATACAGTCAGATATAAGTACAATTTCTTTCAAGTAGCATTAAAAAAGCATTGCTGAAATCTGCAGAAACCCATTTAAAATTTTGTGTACCCCCTTAAGAGACTTTACGTACCCCCTAGATGCTTTGGGAGGCTATTTGAGAGAGGCCCTTAGTTCAAAATCTATGGTTCTTAATGTTGTGGGAGTTACTGTTATTTGAGGGAGGGTTTTTTTGGTCATTTCAACTTTGACATTAAAAACGCTGATATCTTAACCTGGGTGCTGATTCGATAGAACTGCGCTTCTCCAGAATTGATATTTGCTGACATTTAGGAAACTAGCAAAGCATCCAGTTCATTAAACACTTTCAAGAGCTTCTGTGGAGACACGCAATCGACCCGGAAAAATGAAAATACACAGCAATGAGCCCTCCCCCCACCACCGCTCGCTCCCGCCACATTTCTCGCATCGGCGGATCTCCTGTGTGCCAGCCTTGCATGCCCGTCGACCTTTTCCCAGAGTCTGAACCCACCGTCACGAAGAGGGCACCCCCGGGGCAGCGCATGGACGAGAAAGGAGGAAGGAAAGCGAAAGGGTTAAAGTGCAGGATTTGCTAGCCAAACTGCATTTGAAGAGATGCAACATGCTTGTTTTTAATATGATTAATATCTGAGAGTAATTAGGGATTAGGCTCTCTGACGTGTCAGAACATCAAGCTCTCGAGCTGTCATGTCTACCTGCTATCCTCATTTTATTCTAAGGCTAGTTTCCGAGTCTAGTTTTCTGAGTCTAGTATTCCAGGTTTAGTTTGTGATGACCGTGGTTACCTTGGATTTTTGTTCATAAAGACCTTCTACTTTTACACTTATGTGTCCTGTCTGCTTCTGGGTCCAAATTCTGCCACTCAAGTGACAGAATCTGGAGTTCTAAAAGATTCTGATTTATCAGAGGGTGTTTCCAACTTTTGACCGGTATTGTACATGTGATCTTCAATAGTTTTGGATAGGAATGTAAAGGTAATATGTATCAGCAAAAGCAAAATAAAGGACATGAAACGAGCAGTCCTTCGGATGAAACAACAAAATGATAGAACTTACGCACCCACCTGGAGTTCAAGGTTTGTTTTTTGTTTGTTTTGATTTTTAACCTTTATCTAACCAAGAAAAGATCTATGGAGATTTAAATATCTTTTGCCAGGATGTCCATGCTTTGGCGTCAAGGGGTATGGAGAGGTTGGTATGGGAAAGAAGTCAATACACGTTGTCGAGGAGGGGAGAAAAAATAGGAAAATGGCACAAGGCAATACAAAAATAAAACACAGATGCTCAAATGCATCCATTCATGCAGAAAATCTTCGCCTTTAATCCAATCCGTCACGCTTTATTAAAGCAGCGGCGCGGCAGAAGAAATGGCATCAGACGGTCGGCCATGATGACGAACGCTCGCCTAACACGCACGGCAAATTTAAAAACCAAAAAAAAGTGCACACATCAGAGGAAAATGAGATATGGAGGACCGTGAAAAAAATGCAAATTCCTTTCGCCTCCTCCCTCTCACTTTTGGTTTGGCGGATCCCGATGACACGTACACACACACCACGAATGTGTGTTCATTTTGCTAGGTCAAATAGGGCCTCTCTCCCATCATCATGTCATCATCTGCTCTCCGAGGCTTCCGTCCACATGACATATGAACAAGTGTGCCAGGCCAATTTTATACGCCGCATGGGAGTCTCATTGCAACGTTCCTGACAGTACTAATCATAAATAAATAAGTCCTCGGTGTGTCCTACTAAACGGCTTGACTCTAATTCATGTGTGCACAGTTACAACGAGGAAGGTTAGGCTCAACGTGGGATCTCAAATCTGCCATGATCATTGAGCCGTGACCCACCTTTAATAGAAGAAAGCAAATTAAAAAAAAAAAAAATCCACCTCATATTTTTTTAAGGAACTACAAATAGGACTAATTACATGCGCTGTGTTTATATCAAAACACGTTATCAGGAAATTGAGCCAAGCCTTATTGGGGCATGTTGTTCAGTGAAAAAGGGGTTTTGTATTAACTTGATAGATGTGAGTAAACGCTAGCAGAAATCTTCAAGGATGAAACAGCCAATGGACAAAATGTGGCATTATATTACCTGAGAGGCGAAACTCAGGGCAACAAAAAATAGCTTTAATAAGAGACTCAGACAATGTGACATTTTGGTCAACTCCCACCTTCTGCTGGCTGCAATTTAATCAATTCAACATAAAATTTTCTGTCCCCGATTCTCCTTTTCCACTTTTGTTCAGAAACACAAAGAAAGCTATTCACTAGCATCCAAATGACCAGATTACAAAAATGTACACAAGACTAGAGAGAGACCAATCTCTTTTGTTCAGAGCTGAGACGATACAGAAAATTGAGACAAGTCGACATTTGCAGCAGATGTTCATTTTCGGTAAAAAGGACAATAATTGGAGCAAAAAAAAAAAAGAACTCCAATTCCTAATGGTTGAAATGTCACAAAAAAACATGTCTATTCAACAACTTTACTGTACAGTGTTCCTTTCCCACTCCGGACTTTTTGCCATTTCCAGTGCCAAATTGCAAATCATATTAGCCTGCGGATTAGTTTGCGTTTACCTAACTTTGTTACATCACTACTTGGTCTTACATGGCGTTCACAACGAATGTTTAAGATGACTGGAGGTGGAATGACAAC
Organism: Hippichthys cyanospilos; assembly: GCF_059441005.1. NCBI lineage: Eukaryota > Metazoa > Chordata > Actinopteri > Syngnathiformes > Syngnathidae > Hippichthys > Hippichthys cyanospilos. Next base: position 10,777,563 of record NC_142384.1, read on the forward strand.
GGGCACTTTCATCACCCATGTGTCTCCGCGGGTCTGACTTCTGCGCATGTCCAGCCAGAAGGAATAGAAGGAATAAGGGGGGTTAAAGAATGAAAAAAAAAAAAAAAAGAAAGAGAGCCCAGACCTACTGTCAGCTCAGTGAAGCAGAGCAGGAAGCCAATGCACGCTGGCGTAGTCAAAGAAACACACATTTTAAAGAAGAATCCTCATTATGGGGATGGAATTTATGAATCTATAAACACATTTGTGAGTATGTGGGCTGACACAAACACTTATTTACTTACTTTTGCACAGAGGACTTCTAAAAATATCTTAAACACACACACACAAATGAAAGCAGAGGGGCAGAGGAGCTGAGGACACAGCAGGGCGGCATGCAGCCTGGGGGAGTCAGCAGAAGGTGAGTGGAGATAAGGCTGTGCGATTGTGACTGCGTGTCAGAGAGAATCTGCACACGGCATCAGTTCAGCACAGCTACATCGCACCACATGCACATTTGCATCACCTGCAGCACTGCTGCCCCCAACGGAACGCTCGGACGAAGTCAGACCACGTCAATCCGCTCTTTTAATATTTCATAGCAAAAGACGAGAGAATGTGTGGTTTACGGCGATCGGTCAAGGTTTGCTACCATAATCCGTGCACACACAATGGTAAATACGCAAAAGGGGGCTGGCGGTTTAGAGTCACCCCCGTAGTTTGTGTACCTGGTTCTAATTTGGAAGTGAATTGATAGAAAACAAAGGATTTTCCCATTTTCGCAATTTAGTCATCAATCATCTGTCCGGTACGCAGGTTTCAAAAGTGGAAGCAGGAAGCGCTTCAGGTCAAGGTTCTTTCTGCGATTGGCCAAAACCATTATGAAAATCTTGTTTCTTATGGCTTTTAGTGATTTTTTTTTTTTTTTTTTTTGTGGGGGTAATGATAATGCCTACCAAATTAAATTATGTCGAAAAGGCGTACCAGGGTTAATTTTAGTGTTTGAAGAATCCTTTGAAATAGACAAATTCTCATTAAATTTGCCTTTTTCATCATTTTTTATGGTGAGTCATTAAAATTGAAGCACAGTTGGAGAAAATCTGAAAAAAAAAGTTTGTTTTTAAAGGAGAGAAATAGTCAAAAGTACCATAACGTGGCCACTACTAAACAGAATGGCTGACTTCCTGTTTTAAGCATATCTTGTTGAAACTTTTCTGAGTGTCTACTCATTATTAACATGACAGCCAAATTTAATGTTGTGAACAAAAATGTCAGATTAATATTCGAGACATCCTGATGAGTGCTACCAAGCCATTTCAAGAGGGGTTCAGACCTGCAAATTTTACCAGCAATTTGCCAGATTAACCCCTTGGTCAGTATTTAGTCCAATCATTTGATTTTTACATCAAATACATTTCATATCAAAGGGAAATCATTGAAAGAAGACACTAGGGAGCTGAAATTTCACCCAGATGGTGACAACAGGCCAAAGTCCAACATGACACAACCACATAGTTATAATACCACCAGGAGTGTGCCATCGCATGGCTAAAACACTGCAAGAATGATGTGGAAGAAAATGACCCAAAATGGTCAAAATACTTAACAAGGGTTAAAATGGTTATGTTGCAGTAAAACAACCACTGAATATTGGCTTCACTCGATTTGCCTACGTAAAGAATGTACGCGCCTCAGGCAAACACAATCCAATTTCACTTCAATTGGCCCTGCAAGCCCTTCATCATTAAACTTTCAAAATAATATTTTGTCATGACCAAAAAAAAACAGGTGGACACCTCACCATTGTTGTTTGCCTTCTTGCTTCCATGGCTGTTCTGCTTGAGCCTCCTCTGGTGCGACTTGCCGTTATAGTGTATCTGCGCCTGTGCCGGTGAATTGAGCTGGATGTTGCAAACTTCGCACATGGTGTAGCTACGCTGTTTGCGTTCCTTCTTGGGCTTGTGAGCGCGCCCTAGTGGCGGCGGCCTGTCCGCCGCCATTGCCTTGCCGCAGTCCTCGGCATCCTTGTGCGCATCGGATCCATCCGTCTTGGAGCTCGGCAGCGCTGATTGGGTGATGTAGTGCTTCATACCTAGGCAGAAAAGGCAAAATATGGCAATTAGAACACCAGATGGCACTTATATCCCCCCCATTCAAAGCATGCAGCGATACAGTTTTCCACAAGGGTACCCCGCTACTTAAAGCAAATAATTATACAAGTATTACTTTTATATTAATGAATTTAACCCCCCAAAATTGTTTTCTTCTAACATTACTGTTTTTCTGAAATGAAGTTATCTAAGAAAATATTTTAACTTCAATATGCACAAAAACTAATGAATTTTTTTGTATTAACATTACAGTGAATGTTACTTAATCCGCTAGATGGCGCTAACTTTCGCCCCATTCAAAGCATGCTGCAAAACGTCACACCTTTTATTGTTTTCTGCAAAGATGCGATTGACATGATGATGCTGAGTTAAAAAAAAAACAGTATTTTCTGAGTTAAAATAAAATCATAATTTCATGAGAACTAAGTCTAAAAATACACTGGCTTATTACAAAAATAATCAGATTTAGTATGACAGTAAATTCTTATTTTTTGATCCCTTTATTACTTTCTTGCACCGCATATTTTCCTGCTTTAAATTTTGACTTTCCTGACCTAATATAATGTTCTAAGTATCTCCCCTTTAAAAAAAAACAAAGGCTTTTTATCTTAAAGATTGACTTTTTTTTTGCAGTAAACAAAATTAAAAGATCATGCTGGTTTTCAGTTTGTATGTTGTCCGACAAAAAAGCATAAAATAAGCATTCTGTGACACAACTTTCTCCTCTAATGTATTCCTCTACAAAGTGCACTTATTCAATAATAAAAGTAAGTAATAATTCATATGATAAGTATATTTGCGGATGTATATTAACTCGTTTAAAAGGGAAGCAAGCATGGATGGCTTGATCATATTTTAACAGTCAACATGATATTGAATCCCGGTGTGAAAAGCTGATCTCCAAGCTGAAATAGCTCCGATTCCTCAAGCTTGTGCTTGTGCGACCTGATCCTTGTTCCCGACCAGGAGGCATGAGCAAACACACAACAAGAAAAACAAACATGATGGACAGCATTGAGTGGCAGTGCACTCGGAATGCGCCACAAGGGGGAGACAGAGAACTTCTTTGCAACTGAGGTCTGATGTGATCCCCTCTTCATCCTTGGAAAAATTGGGCACAACTCATACGTGAATTGGGACTAAGGGTTTATTAGCAACCTCTACCGGAGTAAAACAGTGATTAAATGAGCTTAATTCATTTTCTATTTATTTTTTGTATTTATAATTTTTATTGATTTGATTTGTTATTTTTTTCGATTTTTCTATTTATAGTTTGTAATGAACTAGAAAAAGAAATCACAGTATCATGAGAATAAAAAAGAAAAGGTCGTTAATTTGCCCCAGCAGAAGTTCGCCGGCCGGAGACTAGAATCTCCAAGTAAAAAAAAAAAAAAAAAGATTTTTTTTTCCCACAAGTAGTCACTGTCACTACAAATAAATAAAGGGAGAAAGGCTGGCTTGGCAAACCAGGGGAAAAAAAAGGTCCCTGAAAGACACCCGCTTCTGCATTTCTAAGTTATTTGCGTAAATACCACAACCACACAAACACACACACACTGAAAAAGACATTACGGCAAGCAGCGTCCATAAAAAAAAAAAAAAAAAAAAAAAACACTATTCATGTTGCCAATGTGGGAGCACTCAAGAGGCCTCATCAGATGTTTTGTGCAAAAACTGCACTTTGGCAGCCAATGAAAAACATCTCTGTGCTCTTCAAACCCGCAAACCTACGCACACACCCGACGGGCAACTCGGTGACATGCCCCGAAATTAGAGCAATTATCGGGAGGCGCACCCTAAGAGGTCCACCAACTGTTGTCAATGATTGAGCAATGTTGCACAAAAAAATGAAAAAAAAAAATAAATAAATAAATATATATATATATATATATATATATATATATATATATATATATATATATATATATATATATATATATATATATATATATATATATATATATATATATATATATATATATATATATATGATATGGTGTCTACGGCAAACATACCCAAAAATACACCAGATACTTCCTTCATCCAAGAGCTCCTTGCAGCTGTGACCACAAGCCCACCTTGAAGGACCAACACCACCCATGGACATGGGGTCGCCGGAATCACTTCAATTTCAACACATAAACAGCTTTTTTTTTTTTTTTTAATTGGATTGGATCATCTCCAGAATGATCTGAACTGCTTTCAGGCCAATGTGTTTTTTCAGTCACATTTACCCATTTTTAACTAAATAAATTAGAAAGGAAACATTTATAGAAAACGTCAAAAGACATGATCTCTCAAATATTCGGGTTTTTCATCAAATAAAAACCTTGTTCCTGTCTGAGTGTATGCTGAGTTACTGGGTGTCTATTGAAATGTTTTCTTTTTAAACACTGGTCGGCGTCAATGTAGAAACACTTGACTTGACAAAAAGTTGGAAACTACTGAATTAAGGCTGTACGTTATTACCCCGACCTCAACCGTGCCTCGTAAAGCACCCTCGCTTTCATAATTGGCTGACCACCACCACACCCCTTCTTCCAGTACGCCCCGTATTCATTTTTCAACCGCCCCGCCAAAAAATAAAACCATCCAGTTCTCTCGTTCGTCAAACATTCTTGTGCCCTTACTAAAGTTAGTAGGAAAACAGAGCATGTTCACATGGAACCACAAACGCCGCCTGGGGAACTGCCCATGAGGTGTAACCACAAATATCCAGGGAGGGGTTCCATCCAACACTGGATATACTTAGAAAGGGGCAAATCCCCAGAATGGCCGCGCAGAAGTGTATTTTCGATTTTTCGAGTCCATACAAAGGCTGATTGCACAAGCACCTGACACAACCGGTCACGTCCAAACAAGACCCTTAAACAAGATGCTTAAACCAATTATTATTCATCCCCGGCAACGAGCTAGCCGGAATGCCGGCGGTTTGCAAAGTCACGCCAGTGTTGGGGCTTTTTTTGGCGTACGCTTGAAGTATTCCCTTCCAGACGCAGCATGAAGGACATCTGCCCCCGATGGCGTCAACACGAAGAAGCCTGAGGTGCATTCGCAGTAATGCGGACTGACAAGCGCGGGCCTACCATTAACTTTTATTTTATAGCCCGTTTCTCTAAACATACCAAAGCCATTTCCTTTCAGCAGTCAAGCGACAACATGACGTCCTTAGATGATTGCAGGTCAATAAATCCAACATGCCACCACGAATCACAGAAATCAGAGTGTTTCCTGTTGGGATTCACGCACACGGGGAAGTCAGAGGGACACCCGAGACCACAGTGTGGACACGATCATCTTCAACGGCCCACTAGAGATAGGTGGCCAGGTTTTTGCAAAATACTCTAAACTTGAAGTGATGTTTGTATTTGATCCTGAATCTGAAACTTGAAATTGAATTTGAAATTTGAATTCAAGCTAAACTGATGTTGAAATTCCGAACAGGTCAAAAATGGAGAAATGGAAAATGATCTTAGCTGAAAAAGCATCAGTAGTGCAATGGAGCAGCGGGCAGATGTCCGATACCCAGTGATTTTTTTTTTGAAGGCAGGTGCCTTGCTCAAGTCTTTAAAATCTAACTTGGGACCCCTCGCTTTGCGCTCGCACACTCCACCACTCGACCACGGCTGCTCTGGGCTTGCTGACACTGTAAAACTCCATTTTATTGGCACCTAGTGGTCTTGGTGGCACAACTGTCCCAATAAAAAGGAGATATAGAGGGATGGCTAAATGCTGCTTCAGCACTCAGTATAGGTGTAATTCCACGGTGTGTGTGTGTGTGTGTGTGTGTGTGTGTGTGTGTGTGTGTGTGTGTGTGCGTGTAGTGAGGGGTGGGGGGGCAGTCAAAGTATTATTATCCCGGGATTAGCGATAGTGTCCATGTTGGCATGTGATCTGCCCTTTGCTATAATCTATCCGCGCATCCGTCATTCCCAGCGCCAACACTTGTTATTCATGTTGCCAAGCTACTCCACAAACAAGGACCAATAAAATAATTAGCAAAGGGGATGGAGGGGGTGTGTGGGGGTCACTAAAGATTCTCAGTTGTCCCAGATGTTTACATAAAGTTGTGAAGTTTTAACAAGACTATTTTTGTCTATGATGGCTACAAAATCATGCATATTAGGTTTTGAAGCGTAGAAGTTGTGTGTTGTGTTGTGTGTTTTTTGTCGTCTACGGAGTCCTTGACATAGAGTTTATTGAAGAATTTTCTTTGATAATCGCAAAAATGACATAATTTAATCAGGCCTTATAACAGAATTTATTGTTCAAAGGTTATGCGCATAAGTGAATGACGATAACTCATTCACTGCCATTGATGGCTATAGACGTCAAAGATCTTTTTTTTAATGGGCGGTAGTGAATGAGTTGACAGAATCTGCGTCTTCAACAAACTTGACCAACAAAGTTCTCCTAGTTATCGCGGACATTTCAGTCTTCAAGGAACTAAACATTTTAGTAAAAATCAAAGTTTGATTCTTTATCGAAAAACACATTATGATAGCAGAATTTAGTGTTCAACAAACCAGATTTTTTTGTAATCAATCGTACCTCTCATAAACTTGAGTTGTTGTTGTGTTTTCAATTATTTGTTACATTCACCAAAGTGTCTAAATTGTCTTCTGTCGACTCACTCTTCATATTTAAATTTGATTTCACAAAATGAAACACCTACATTTCCTCAAATCAAAGTAGTTTGGATGTGACTCAAGAAGGTTTGTTAAAGGATGAATAGAAAATATGTTAGTAGAAGGACACAGAGAGTAGGAAACAAAGAAGCTTTTGAAAAAAAAAATGAATATGGCTTATCCTCCGCACATATTTCCAGTATAAAAGTGAAAAAAAAAATATTCAAATCAGGTCGAGGCTTGTGTGTGAGCCTCCCTCTATGCCATCGACTTTGCAATCAGAGTAGACCTGCACGCCGCAGAGCCTGGAGGAGAAAGCGGAGGATGGAAATGAATAAGTGCAAAAAGAAATTACAACATTTTTTGATGGTAAAATGTGATGAATAGTCATAAATCACACATGCATAATGTCATAACTCTGCTTGCAGATATGCGCTATCTGGGTCAGGAACAGCATCTCGCTAGTCACCCTGGGTCGCTTAGTGATGGATGAACTGCAGTTACACACACATGCACACGCACACATACTTGTTTTTGTTACATTGATGGGACACAAGACCAGACCCCCCTTTGTGGGAACCCACCTTTCTGAAGGCTCTACAGCCCTGAAAAAAATCAGGCAACATCCTAAAATCGGGGGAAAAATTATCATCACTTCAAATTCCCATTTAGGCAAAGTTTGAGGAATTGACCTGAGTACAGACTGCCATGTGGGGACATGTTTGGTTTTCATCACTTCTGGGGTTAGTATCTATACACACCGTCTGGCTTTTCTGGCTTTGTGGGTTTCCCTTACACACTACCTGGTTTTTCTGCCATCCTGGGTACCACTGACACACGGTTTGGTTTTAGAACCTTCCTGGGTACCCCTCACACACGGTTTGGTTTTAGAACCTTCCTGGGTACCCTTCCATAGTCCTTTACACAAATGTCAGACAACTCGTATTATCACTACTTTGTGGAGCCATTCCACATTTGTCACTCCAAAACAGTAATGTGAAACAACTGGCAGACTCATGTTAGTATTCTGTATATGGGGAATTGTTTTACAGGTTTTTTTTTTCATGAGAATAACCAGTATTATATTGAATCTGCTCAGACTGAAGGCATCACACAATACTGCAAAGCCACTTGACGAATTTGTCAAGGGGACACAGGCATTTATTCTTTTCCCTTCTGAACTTTTAAATTGTTCGATACAGCACAAGCATGTTAGATTTTGTAGGTTTTGAAAACACTGTTTTGTGGTTTTTGAGTGCTAAGTGTTATTTTTCAAGGCACTTATCACAATCACTGTTCCGTGGGACAGTGTAATGAAGGTCATCATGTGTTTATCGATGTCCAGGATCTCCTTCTTTACCCAATGCCTCTTTGACAGGGTTCCAACCTTTAAAAAAAGAAAAGAAAAATATAACAAATCAAAAACACTTAAAAAAACAATCTTTAGCACAATTCATTCAAGACCGTTTCACAGTGCATTTAGTTCAGCATCGTCAACTAACCCATTCATTGATGTGCTGTCGCAGTGCAACTTCATCCTGCCTTTCCACCACATACAGTATACAGTATCTGTGCACAAAGTGATTGGTGCATTGGTCTGCCCACGTAACATGGTCTACTGTGATGCACTTGTAATATATGCCAGTCAGCCTTGTTACAATGTTTACAAAAATCTCTCTTGCGTTTGTAGCGACACAACATAAATCACCTTTTCATACTTTTACAACTTCTGGCCCTCATAATAAAAAGATTTGAGAAAATAGGTGAAGCCAATTAATATAGGTTATACCAAATGACTCGCTCTTGACTGGATTGCACTCTCCTCAATGACATTTGAGTAATACATTGCCTACTGAAAATCACCAAAGTTGGAAATGGTGACAAAGATAACCCTGACGCAGCCTAAAGTCTCCGTATGAGATAGCATAAGTGATTGGTAGATTCTGAGCCCATTATCAATTAAGAGAAGAGGCTATTTATGATATCAGTTTTGTACGTCAAAGACGAAAAAGACTGTTAGCTACCATTTATGGGAGCAGTTTGAAATATTTTACGGGGTCCCCACAAACATAGTAAAACAAGCACCAAGTGTGCTTACCACATGGACATAATACCTGACTGGACCCCACAAAACCAGAAAGATCGGAGTAATTGTCAAAGCAGACACACTGCTTTATAGACATAAGACTGAGTTGACCAAAAGGCTCAACTGGACCCTACAATACATAACAATCTGAGTAAACCCTATATCAGACTGAAAACTTGATTGACTATCACAAGGGAGCACAACATACTTTCCAAGACTTGTGTAATCTGCAGAGGTCTATGAGACAGACACGTCAACTGCTTAAGACCAGTCAGGTTGAGCCGATGGGATGCGTACCTTTAACTCTAAGCTTGCAGATCTCTGAAAAGGCTGCTGTGCAGCCCTGGTCATCGCCGGCTCTGCAGATTCGATCATAGTCGATTGTCCTTCATCCTAAACATGTTGAACGTTGATATAATTTATAAAGTAATAGGACATAAATCACCTTTTCATATTTTTATGACTTTTGGCCCTTATACAATAAACATTTTAGAAATTATGCGAATCCACTTCATCGAGTTTGTTCCAAATGACTTGCGCTTGACAGTATTGTGCTGTTCTGTGTGACATTTGAGCCCTATGTTGCCTACAGAAAACCACCAAGAGTGGAAATGGTGCACACGATAGCCAGACACAGCCTAAAGTCTCCGTATATGACGCCTTGAGTGGCTGGTAGATTCTGAGCCCATTATCAATTACGAGAAGACACAATTTCTTATTGCAGTTTTGTCCGTCATAGATGAAAATCACTGTTAACTACCATTTATGGGAACTATTTAAAATATTTTACGGGGTCCCCACAAACACAGTAAAACAAGCAACAAGTGCTGACTGGACCCCACAAAACCAGAATGGTTGTAGTAAGTGTCAAAACAGACACACTGTTTTACAGAGATAAGACTGAGTTGACCAAAATGCTCAACTGGACCCCACAATACACAACAACCTGAGTAAATCCTATATCAGACTGAAAACTTGATGGACTATCACGAGGGAGCACAACATACTTTCCAAGACTTGTGTAATTTGCAGAGGTCTATGAGACAGAAACGCCAACAGCTTAAGGCCAGTCAGGTTGAGCCAATGGGATACGTACCTCTATCTCTGAGTTTGTAGATCGCTGAGAAGGCTGCTGTGCGGGCCTGGTCATAACCGGCTCCGCCCTTTCGGTCAGTCAATTGTGATTGTCCTTCATCCTAAACATGTTGAACATTGATATAATTAACAATCTAATAGGACATAAATCACCTTTTCATACTTTTTGACTTTTGGCCCTTATACAATAACCATTTCAGAAATTATGTGAATCCAATTTATAGAGCTTATTCCAAAATGACTTGCCCTTGACAGTATTGTGCTGTTCTGAATGACATTTGAGTCCTACGTTGCCTACAGACAACCACCAAGAGTGGAAATGGTGCACAAGATAGACAGACACAGCCTAAAGTCTCCATATGTGACGCCTTGAGTGGCTGGTAGATTCTGAGCCCATTATCAGTTACGAGAAGATACAATTTCTGATTGCAGTTTTGTCCGTCATAGATGAAAATCACTGTTATCGACCATTTATGGGAACTATTTAAAATATTTTACGGGGTCCCCACAAACACAGTAAAACAAGCAACAAGTGCTGACTGGACCCCACAAAACCAGAAAGATCGGAGTAAGTGTCAAAGCAGACACACTGTTTTACAGACATAAGACTGAGTTGACCAAGTTGCTTAACTGGACCCCACAATACTCAACAATCTGAGTAAACCCTATATCAGACTGAACGCTTTATTGACTATTACGAGGGAACACAACATACTTTCCAAGACTTGTGTAATCTGCAGAGGTCTATGAGACGGCAACGCCAACAGCTTAAGACCAGTCAGGTTGAGCCAATGGGATACGTACCTCTGCCTCTGAGTTTGTAGATCATTGAGAAGGCTGCTGTGCGGCCCTGGTCATCACTGGCTCTGCAGATTTGGTCACAGTCGATTGTCCTTCATCCTAAAAATGTTGAACATTGATATAAATTATGAAGTAATATTACATAAATCACCTTTTGATACTTTTATGACTTTTGGCCCTCATACGATATACATTCTACTCAATAGAGCTGACATTTGAGTCCTATGTTGCCAACAGAAAACCACCGAAGTGGGAAACGGTGCACAAGATAGCCTGACGCAGCCTAAAGTCTCCGTATGTGACGCCTCGAGTGACTGGTAGAATCTGAGCCCATTATCAATTACGAGAAGACACAATTTCTGATTGTAGTTTTGTCCATCAAAGATGAAAAACACTGTTAACTACCATTTATAGGAACAATTTAAAATATGTTACGGGGTCCCCACAAACACAGTAAAACAAGCAACAAGTGTGTGTATCACATGGACATAATACTTGACTGCACCCCACAAAACCAGAAAGATCAGAGTAATTGTCAAAGCAGACACACTGTTTTAAACACATAAGACTGAGTTGACCAGTATGCTTGGCTGGACCCCACAACACAAAACAACAGTTATATATGTAACAGTGGTTATATCCGGATGACTGCCAGAGGCGGTGATAAAAGCACGGAATAAGCCTTCGCACAAGCGCAAGATGAGAATGTATACCATCAAAAACCTCATGTATAGGACACCAGGGACATATATAAGGCAGCGTCACCCGTTAGTCTGTCCTTCAGAACAGACTTGCGCAAACAACGTGAGGACAAGGAATTCGAATGACAAGTAACTCTAGTGGTCATTCGGGGATCATAGAACCACTATTAAACACGTAACTGCCGTTCTATATCACCCCAGAGGCGGTGGTAAAACCTAGGAATGACGTATAACAGCGAAGTCACGAGGAGACCACGCTATTCACCTCAACCTTACATAGATGCCCCCAAGGAGCCCAGGAGCATATACAGTACATAGAATGGGGGGCTGCAACATCCACATAGTAGAACCTGGCAAAAGTGTCAGGTGACGACAAGGAAGCAGCAGCACAAACATTCTCAAAGGGAACCCCTTTCAGTCGAGCTCAAGAAGTCAAGACACTCCTAGTAGAATGGGCTGCAGACACTCGAAGGTAAGGGGTGTTCCAAATCCCCGCAAGCATGCGTGATCACGTTAACGATCCAGTGAGACAAACATAAGGACATAAGGAAGCAGTGCCCGCACAGGGCACAAGAAGCCGGCGGAGGTCCCAGCGTCCCCAGGCGGGGGCACGAAACTAATAATACGCAAAAGGTTTGTTGAGATAGGTAGAGGGTTGCACCTTCAGAACAAAAGCGCTTTCTGCTACAGAGTGACCGCACCTCCATCAGGGTGCCTGTTGACGCAGGAAGGGATGACAGGACAGGGCATGCAATTGCAACTCATTTGGCCTAGACAACAACGAGCAAAAACGCAGTCTTCAGAGAAACCCACTTGAAGGCACCTCACACAGGGGTTCAAAAGGAGGCTGGCACAAGAAATTAAGCACTACGCACAGGTTCCAGGCACCGGTGCATGGCACACTGTAGGGTCGGAGACACCAGGCCCCTTTCATGAAGAAGAAACAAGCGAGTGGCGCCCTATCAGGTCGCCATCAACCGCCGCGTAGTGGGCCGCATTGGCAGCGACATACACCTTCAACATGGAAGGTGAGCGACCCTTATAGAGGAAGCCACTGGGTCCGTGGCAAGCGTCATCCACTACGACACAAAGAACTCCCATCTGTTGTTAGACAACAACCGCGTGGAAGGAGCCCTGCCGTTGACAATAATGCACCTGACTGAATCAGAGCAGCAGCTCATCAATGGGTCAGGCCCCTCAGAGGCCACACACACACACAGGCGAAGTCAATGAGGGTGGGGATGCCACACGGGCTGGAACCTGCCAAGGGTCAGCAAAACACAGGCTGTGGAGCAGAGGGAACCATGTCCGTGTCGGCCAAAACGGCCATCAGCTACAGGGTGTGGCCCTCCTGATGGACCCTCTGAAGCACCGTCCAGATCAGGGGAAGGGGGGGGGCGGGGCGTATGGGAGACAAAACGGCCATGAGTGCGCCAGGGCATCCTGCCCCAGTGGACTGCTGACCTCCATCAGAGAGAACCAAAGGGGACAGTGAGTCCACTCTAGTGTGGCAAAGAGGTCGACCTCCACTTGGCCGAAACGAGCTCATATACAAGCACAATCTCCGGCTGTAGACGCCACTCCCCTGGCGCTGAAACCCCACGAGACGAGTCCGCTACCTGGTTCAGGACACCCGGAAGGTAGGCAGCCTGCAGACTGAGCTGATGGGTGGCAGCAATTAAAGAAGGGCTCCAGCGACCAACAACAGCCTGATGGACCTGGTACCCCCCCGATGATTGATGTGGAAAACTGTCGAGGTATTGTCTGACCGCACAAGGACGTGCCGACCCCGAAGTAATGGCAGGAAGGGGATGAAGGCCAGCTGCATGGCTCGAAGTACCAGGACATTGATGTGGTCTGCGGTATCCGCCGACGACCAATGCTCCTGAGCGAGCCTGTGCTGCCAAACAGCACCTCAGCCAGAGAGACGGCATCGCTGGATACCACTTGCCGGCGAGACAGCACCACTCCCAGCCGAACGCCAGCAGCCACAAAAGCACATAGGTGCCACAAGGCCAATGCGAGAAGACAGCGACAAGACACCTGTAGGCATCGGTGCCGATGTCTCTTGGCATCCAAGTGAAAGCCACTCAACCATATGTAGGGACTAAGGTATAGGAGCCTCAGAGGAACCACCGCAATGAGGGTAGTCAACTTGCCTAGCAGGAGTAAAAAAAATTCCAAAAGGAAAGCGCGTGTTAAGGCGAAAACCCCCAGGACACACAAAATGTCATTCGCTCGCTGAAGTGAAGGGCGGGGGCCAGCATGGCCATGGAGTCCAGCAACCCCCTAACGAAGGTGTTCTGTTGTGACAGAACCAAAGACGACTTCACCCTAATCCCTAACCGAGAGATGTGACGAAGCAGCACGGTAGTTAGTATCCTGACCACCTGAGCATGAGACAGCGCGAAGATCAGTCCAGGTACGGGAGAATTTTCCTACCTCTCGCCTGCAGGGGAGCAAGGGCCGCCTTCACGAAGTGAGTGAACACCCTTGGTGAGAGTGAGTGGCCGAACGAAAGCACCTGGAACTGCCAGTGGGCGCCCCTGAAAGCAAAGCGCAGAAAACGTCTTCTGATGAAGCGCGATGGAGACAGGAAAGTGAGCGTCTGTAAGATTGACTGATGTGAACCATTCGCCAAGACTGACAAACCGCAATACGTCAGACGTTGTAAGCATGCAAAACGGCACTCTCTTGAGGTAACGTTTGAGCCTTCTCAAGTCCAAAATCGGGTGAAAACAACTTGTCTTCTATGGGACAAGGAAGGGGAATAAAAACCCCTGATGAGGCTTAGAAAGAAAACAGGCTCCATGGCCCCTTTGGCCAGGAGAGTAGTAAGCTCCTGATCGAGGGCCAAGGCCTTTGCCGGGGTCAGCGATAAAGGTCTCCCGGACCCAACTTTGTATGGAGGGCAGGCGTCAAAACTGCAATTTATATCCCCGGGACAGAGTGGAAAACACTCAGGGGTCTGTCTGCAAAGCAGCCCACAGCCTGAGCTGCTGAGGGGAAATACACCAGACGGCCGGCCCCAACACCTCAGTCCCGTAACCCACGGGTTTGCGGGGCCTTGGGGGAAGGGGGGTGGCTGGGGAGCAACCGCCTGGGGTCTACCGTCAGGCCTCCGACGACCAGAGCGAAATCCACCGGTGGGACAAACTCCACTCACAGCAGGCACACGCGCCAAAGAGCGAGTGTCCACAGCAGCATACCATCTGGGGATACACAAGCAACTGGGAACCCCATACATTTGGCTACGCAATGAAACACGGTAATGAGGCACATAGGCAGGAAACCGAGGAGGACCATAAATGGCCGAAGCTCTGTCGTGGTCGGAGAGCTGCACACGTACCTAACTGACCCTGAGCGACCGTTCCAGTGTCTCCACTGCACCAGAACCGCAAAATGTTCCAGGAATGACAGTAAAGTCCCGCAGAGTACGCTGAGGACTTAGTCAAGGAGGACTGAGTCAACCACAAAAGGCAGTGTGAACGCACCAAGTAGGACATTGCCCGCCCATGGTCCCTTGTCATAAGGGCAAAAGCATGTACACATGCCTCGCCAAATAACAAAACCGACTCAGTATCTCCTTTCCGCCATGGCAGTGAACAACAGATGCGAGACAGTGTTGCCAATTTCGAGGCGAGCGCACACAAGCATTATAGGCCCTTGCAACGAGGTCATCCTCCATGTGACATTGTATATTAGCACAACTCCGCGTAATCCCAGCGAGCTCGTCAGGTGACATGAGCCAAGGAAGCAACATCTTCCTCCACAACCGGCATGTAGTCTAACCCAATGTTAGCAGCATCCTGCAACGCCGGCAATGTACGCCCCTCAGAGGTAAGGCGGGCAAAGACACTCGTATCGGCCCAACAGGACTGCGAGAGATCTAAATAATGCCCACTCTGTGGGACAATTAAGGCCACAGATGGGTGGCCACGCCAGGAAAAGGGATTTCTCCAGGGAGACTGGTGACAAGGAATGTCCACCTTAAACTCCGGCAAAGCAGTGCGCAAAAGGGACATAAGTGAATCCACATCACCAAATACGGTGAGCGACAAGCCCCTCTCAGAAGGAGGCGAACAAACAGCAGAGTCCCTAGAATCGAAGACTCACGGAAGCATGAGTCTGAAGCAGACAGAGATATAGCATCAACATTCTTGTAAAGATCCGGTGCAACAGCGCCTTGAAAAGAGGACAGCTCACCGGAAGCCAAGGCACTCGGGCTGGAGGCGCTCCTGCACAGTGCAGGTATCACTTTCAATTGGGAACGCAAATAAGCAATCTCATCCTCAAAGGATAACCTCGCTTAGAGGTAGAAGCAGGCGGAGCTAGATTGGCAGAGCCTCGTCAGCCAAAGGGTGGCAAGGAGACTGCCAACTCAACAGGCGCAGCCACGGAAGTAGCCTTGTTTGAGTCCAAAGAACTGGTCACATCATCCACAGCCAAAGTCACTTGCGGCAAAGAAGCTGTGTCAACATGCGCCGAGTCACAGCAACGTAAACAGCGGCCACCCTGTGAGTCCGCCAGCACAACATGACAGCCACAACTGGAGCACAGCACAGAGCCCTCCATACGACCGTGAAAAGTGCAACAAAAGCTGTCAAGGCAAAAGCTGGTGCAGGACTCAACCGCTGCGAGCCAGACAAGCAAGAGACACGGGGCCGAGAGCAGATGTGCCGCCAATTGGTGAGAGGAACACCCCACAAAAACAGCAACCGGTACGTAACGCAGAGTAACCGCGGATGATGGACAATAGCAACCAGCCAAGATCATGTGCGAAGCGCAAGCAACGCGGCCAGGACCGATAACAGACGCATTCGCGACACCAAAAGCTGGCGGGTGATCAGGCACACAAAGAACCGTGGAAATTTCACAGCCAAGCAAAAACAAAACACAACTTTATGGCGAGCATGCAACGACGCAACTCACCCCGTGAAGCAAAGCCACAGCAAACGTTGCTTAAGTAATAATGGTAGATAAACCATTTCCACTCTTCGAGGATAAACCAACACAACCATCGCATACACCGGAGGGCAAAGAGTAAACAGCAACCCCGACTGACACAGTCAATGGGCGACACACGACGATAGGAAATAAACCGCAAAAGGTGCTGTACTCATATGGCATGCAAACCAACGAGCGAGAAGGTTCTGAGAGACGGACTACTGGGTGACGCGGCCTTTTATTTATATATATAAAATATATATATATATATATATATATATATATATATATATATATATATATATATATATATATATATATATATATATATATATATATATATATATATATATATATATATATACGTCCCCGTTGTCATATACATGATGTTTTTGATGGTATGCGTTTTGCGCTTGCGCGAAGGTTTATTCTGTGTTTGTAGCACCGCCTTTGGCGTCTGGAGGGGAGGAATAGAACAACCCGAGTGAACCAGATACCAGACTGAAAGCTTTAGTGACTATTACGAGGGAACCCAACATACTTTCCAAGAGTTGTGTAATCTGCAGAGGTCTATGAGACGGCTACGCCAACTCCTTAAGACCAGTCAGGTTGAGCCGATGGGACACGTACCTTTATCTCTAAGTTTGCAGATCTCTGAATAGGCTGCTGTGCAGCCCTGGTCATCGCCGGCTCCGCCGATTCGGTCACAGTCGATTGTCCATCCTAAACATGATGAAAATTGATATAATTTATAAAGTAATAAGACATAAATCACCTTTTCATATCGAGCTTGTTCCAAATGACTCGCTCTTGACAGTGTTGTGCTGTTCCAAATGATGTTTGAGTCCTACGTCCACTGAAGTGGGAAACGTTGCACAAGATAGCCTGACGCCAGCCTAAAGTCTCCGTATGTGACGCCTTGAGTGGCTGGTAGATTCTGAGCCCATTATCAATTACAAGAAGACACAATTTCTGATTGTAGTTTTGTACATCAAAGATGAAAAACACTGATAACTACCATTTATGGGAACAATTTAAAATATTTTACGGGGTCCCCACAAACACAGTAAAACAAGCAACAAGTGCGTGTATCACATGGACATAATACCTGACTGGACCCCACAAAACCAGAAAGATCGGAGTAAGTGTCAAAGCAGACACACTGTTTTACAGGCATAAGACTGAGTTGACCAAAATTCTTAACTGGACCCCACAATACACAACAATCTGAGTAAACCCTACAAATGGTAAATGGACTTTAACTTATATAGCGCTTTTCTACCTTGGGTACTCAAAGCGCTTTACACTAACTAGTCATTAACCCACTGATGATGCAGCATCAGGAGCAACTGAGGGTTCAGTGTTTTGCTCAAGGACACTTCGACGTGGTCTTGGCGGTCGGGGGAATCGAACCCACAGCCTCTTAGCTGGGAGATAACCACTCTACCACCAAGCCATACAGCCCTATATCAGACTGAAAGTTTTTTTGACTATTACGAGGGAACACAACATACTTTCCAAGACTTGAGTAATCTGCAGAAGTCTACTGTATGAGACGGCTACGCCAACAGCTTAAGACCAGTCAGGTTGCGCCGATGGGATACGTACCTCTAGCTCTGAGTTAGTAGATCGCTGAGAAGGCTGCTGTTCGGCCCTGGTCATCCCCGGCTCTGCCAATTCGGTCACAGTCGATTGTCCTCCATCCTAAACATGTTGAAAATTGGTATGTTTAAAGTTATGACATAAATCACCTTTTCATACTTCTATGACTTTTGGCCCTTATACTATAGACATTTGAGAAACTATGTGAATCCACTAAATACAGGTTATGGTGAAATGGTAAATGGACTTTCACTTATATAGCGCTTTTCTACCTTAGGTACTTAAAGCGCTTTACACTAATTAGTCTTTTACCTACTGATGACAGAATCAGGAGCAACTGGGGGTTCAGTGTCTTGCACAAGGACACTTAGACATGGTCTTGATGGTCGGGGGATCGAATCCACGGCCTTTCGGCTGGGAGACGACCACTCTACCACCAAGCCATGCCGCCCCATGCCCACGCCCGTTATGCCAATGACTCGCTCTTGACATTATCCTGCTTTTCTGAATGACATTTGAGTCGTACATTGTCTAAAGAAAACCACATGTTGGGCAATGGTGCGCAAGACTACTTGACACAGACTAAAGCAGGCATGTCCAAAACCAGTCCTCGAGGGACACCTATCCTGCATATTTTTGATGTTTCCGTCATCCAATGCAGCTGATTCGAATGATCAGGTTTGTTGTCAGGCTTTCGCTGAGCTAGCTGATGAGCTGAGCATTTGAATCAGGTGTGTTAGGAGGACAGAAATATCCAAAACATGCCGGATAGGCAGTCCTCTAGGACTGGGTTTGGACATGCCTGGTCTAAAGTCTCTGCATGAGATGGCTTGAGTGGCTATTATATTCCTAGACCATAATCAACTACGGGAGAGACGATTTTGTGGTTGTCTCATCTGATTTGTGGCCACATGTTTTGAACATTCATGTTCAACTATGAAAGAGCTCGGCAGCAACTTTTCGTGAAGTAGCATGTGAAAAGGAAGTATGTATTTTATTTTGTTGATGTTAAACTATTCTGAAAGATATGAGCTGTTTCATTTGTTATTGCAGCAGTCTATGGGAAAACTGTAGTTTATTGCAGCCTGCTCAATAAAAATAAATCATTTTGAAAATGGAAAGTTAATATTCACAGTAATTTTTTATTTTGAAAATGTTGCTAAAATCTTATCTAGATCAGGGGTGTCCAAACTCTGTCCTTGAGAGCCGCTGTCCTGTATGTTTTGCAGGTTTTTTTCACTGACACATTAGATTGAAATGATCAGGATCATCATCAGGCTTCTGCTGAGCTTGCTGATGACCTGATTATTTGAATCAGGTGTGTCAGGGAAGAAACCAGTCCTTGAGGACCTGATTAAGACACCCCTGCTATAGATCATATTGTATTAATGGGAACATTTAAGATATGGAATAAGAGGATTGACATATGAATGGATAAGATGTTACCTAAATGACAGAAAACAGTATGTATTGCTTAATAATGATATTAGCTCATTTAAAGATGGCACTTGGGGTTGCTCAAGGCTCCGTACTTGGTCCTATATTAGTTATATTATATATGTTAATGACATGTGTGGCATTATGAATAATTTTAAGAAAGTAGTATTTGCCGATGCAACGTCTTGTTATGAATCTTGAAAGACTTCAGACTAATGTGGAAGAGGAATTAAATATACTGAAAAACTGGTTTGACACAAACAAATGATCTCTGAACTTAAACAAAACCAAGTTTATCATCTTTGGTTCTAGAAAAATTAAGTAGAAGGGCAAAATCACAAATGGACTCAATTGCAACAGAAAAAGTAAACAAAAGTTGTCTGAGTTTTAATAAACACCACACTAAGTTGAAAACCACATATTGAATATGTTAAAAGGAACATGTCTAAAATTATAGGTGTTCTTTACAAAAGCAACAGTAGTAGCTTGCTGAGTAAGCAAATGTGGATGAGTGAGCCAGGTGGAAAAGCAACATGTCAAAACTACCCTCTAAACTACAAACAACAAAATTAGAGCTTTTACTTTCCCAGACAGCAAACAGACATTTACAATATTTTGATTTCGAAAAAGACAACACGTGTCAAATAAATATCTCACTCAATGATACCCCTTCTGACTTTTACAAAACATCTCCCCTTATTTTTTAAGAGCACAAGCTAATTAGTCCTATGATGAAAACCGGACATTTGCACAAATTTTGAAAACAAGCACGGACGCACCGGGCAAGATGCAAAAAGTGGACAAAACGAGGACGTTCAGTCACAGTCAATTTTATCACATTCAGCAGTTTAGCATCACTTGCGCTAGCCGCTGCTAACACCATTGACAACACAGCCAAAATCGAACTCCCAAACGTCAACTTTCTCTGTTTAAACGACATCC
Organism: Hippichthys cyanospilos; assembly: GCF_059441005.1. Classification (NCBI taxonomy): domain Eukaryota; kingdom Metazoa; phylum Chordata; class Actinopteri; order Syngnathiformes; family Syngnathidae; genus Hippichthys; species Hippichthys cyanospilos. The sequence continues at coordinate 10,797,892 of NC_142384.1, forward strand.
AAATTACACATCGTCTGTCGAAAACTAACATCTTAGCTGCTTTGCTGTAAACGAATTTACTCGTTACCTTAATCTCGTCCGAATCACGATGGTGTCTACATCTGATAATATGATCACATTCGCTTCATACTGTCTGTGGTTGAAGGCATTTCGCGCGCTCTCTATAGTTTCCGGTCACGTGCAAGAGTGCGGTCACAGCATTCATGCCATGATTGTTGACATGACTGTTGACACATTTGAATTTAATTAGATACAGCGCTTGACAATATATAGAGAATCGAAAGTGACAAAAATAAATAAATAAACAAAAGGTTGAAAAAATAAGTTTCACTCAATGAAAAAAATGTTTCACTGAATGTATTGTTGATTATTTAAATTAGTAATGTGTATATATATATATATATATATATATATATATATATATATATATATATATATATATATATATATATATATATATATATGCAGGTTTCCTGTGTGCATGTAATCAAAGCTAGTAAGTAGGTTTAAAAGACTTGGCTTGAATGAGACATCTGAACCTCTCAGGTTTCTGTCTCGATAGCAATATGGCCACTGCACATGTGCAGTTGTGTTGCTCTCATTGTAGCTCTTTCACCCAATTGTAATCCATCCTTTTGAATCATCCATCCATCCATCCATCTTCTACCGGGTCGGGTCGCGGGGGCAGCAGCTTGAGCAAGGAAGCCCAGACTTCCCTCTCCCCGGCCACTTCATCCAGCTCTTCCGGAAGGATCCCCAGGCGCTCCCAGGCCAGCTGAGTGACATAGTCTCTCCAGCGTGTCCTGGGTCTTCCCCGGGGCCTCCTTCCAGTGGGACATGCCCGAAACACCTCACCTCACCGGGGAGGTGTCTGGGGGGCATCCAAACCAGATGCTCAAACCACCTCAGCTGGCTCCTCTCAATGCGGAGGAGCAACGGCTCGACGCTGAGCCCCTCCTGGATGACCGAGCTTCTCACCCTATCTCTAAGGGAGAGCCCGGACACCCTACGGAGGAAACTCATTTCGGCCGCTTGGATCCGGGATCTTGTTCTTTCGGTCAGAAACCACAGCTTGTGGCCATAGGTGAGGGCAGAAATGTAGATCGAGTGGTAAACACTAACTTCACTACGACAGACCGATGCAGAGCTCGCATGACAGCAGACGCCGCACCGATCCATCTGTCGATCTCACGCTCCATCCTACCCTTACTCGTGAACAAGACCCCGAGATACTTGAACTCCTCCACTTGGGGCAGGACCTCATCCCCGACCCGGAGAGGGCATTCCACGCTTTTCCGACTGAGGACCATGGTCTCAGATTTGGAGGTGCTGATTTTCATCCAAGCAGCTTCACACTCGGCTGCGAACCGCTCCAGTGAGAGTTGGAGGTCACGGCCTGAAGAAGCCAACAGCACCACATCATCCACAAAAAGCAAAGATGCAATGTTGAGGCTCCCAAACCGGACCCCCTCAATGCTTTGGCTGCGCCAAACAATTCTGTCCATAAAGATAATGAACAGAATTGGTGACAAAGGGCAGCCTTGACGGAGTCCAACCCTCACTGTAAACAAATTCAACTTAATGCCGGACGTTGGCAGTAAGTCGGACATCGGTCGTACAGGGACCGAACAGCCCGTATCAGGGCATCCGGTACCCCATACTCCCGAAACTACCCCCACAGAGATCCCCGAGGGACATGGTTGAACACCTTCTCCAAGTCCACAAAGCACATGTAGTCTGGTTGAGCGAACTCCCATGCACCCTCGAGGACCCTGCCGAGGGTGTAGAGCTGGTCCACTGTTCCACGTCCAGGACAAAAACCACACTCCTCCTCCTGAATCTGAGACTCGACCTCCCAACGAACCCTCCTCTCCAGCACCCCTGAATAGACCTTACTGGGGAGGCTGAGGAGTGTGATTCCCCTGTAGTTCGAACACACCCTCCGGTCCCCCTTCTTATAAAGGGGGACCACCACCCCAGTTTGCCAATCCAGGGGCACTGTCCCCGACGTCCACGCGATGTTGCAGAGGCGTGTCAGCCAAGACAGCCCTACAACATCCAGAGCCTTCAGGAACTCTGGGCGGATCTCATCCACCCCCGGGGCCTTGCCACCAAGGAGTTTTTTGACCACCTCAGTGACTTCAGCCCCAGAGATGGGAGAGCGCACCTCGATGCCCAAAGACTCTGCTTCCTCAAGGAAAGACATGTCGGTGGGATTGAGGAGGTCTTCGAAGTATTCTGCCCACCGATTCAAAACTTCCCGAGTTGAGGTGAGCAGTTCCCCGTCTCCACTGTACACAGTGTCAATGATGCACTGCTTCCCTCCTCTGAGACGCCGGATGGTGGACTAGAATTTCTTTGAAGCCATCCAGAAGTCGCTTTCCATGGCCTCACCGAATTCCTCCCACACACGAGTTTTTGCCGTGGCGACCGCCGAAGCCACACTTCGCTTGGCCAGTCGTTACCTGTCAGCTGCCTCTGGAGTCCCACAGGCCAAAAAGGCCTGATAGGACTCCTTCTTGAGCTTGATGGCATCCCTTACCGATGGTGTCCACCAGCGGGTTCAGGGATTGTCGCCACAACAGGCACCGACCACCTTACGGCCACAGCTCCTGATCCGCCGCCATGACAATGGAGGCGCGAAACATGGTCCACTCGGACTCAATGTCCCCCGCCTCCCCCGGGACATGGGAGAAATTCTGCCGGAGGTGAGAGTTGAAACTCCTTCTGACAGGAGACTCTGCCAGACGTTCCCAGCAGACCCTCATACGTTTGGGCCTGCCAGGTCTGGCCGGCATCCTTCCCCACCATCGAAGCCAACACGCCACCAGGTGGTGATCAGTTGACAGCTCCGCCCCTCCCTTCACCCGAGTGTCCAAAACATGCGGCCGCAAATCCGATGATACAACTACAAAGTCGATCATCGAACTGCGGCCTAGGGTGTCCTGGTGCCAAGTGCACATATGGACACCCCTATGTTTGAACATGGTGTTCAATATGGACAATCCGTGACGGGCACAGAAGTCCAATAACAACGCACCGCTCAGGTTCAGATCGGGGGGGGGCGTTCCTCCCAATCACGCCCCTCCAGGTCTCACTGTCATTGCCCACGTGAGCATTGAAGTCCCCCAGAAGAACAAGGGGGTCTCTGGAGGGAGCACTCTCCAGCACACCCTCCAAGGACTCCAAAAAGGGTGGGTACTCTGAATTGCTGTTTGGTGCATAGGCACAAACAACAGTCAGGACTCATCCCCCCACCCGAAAGCGGAGGGAGGCTACCCTCTCCTCCACTGGGATAAACCGCAATGTACAGGTGCTGAGCTGGGGGGCAACAAAAATGCCCACACCAGCTCTGCGCCTCTCACCGCGGGCAACTCCAGAGTGGAAGAGAGTCCAACTTCTCCCGAAAGGACTGGTACCAGAGCCCAAGCTGTGTGTGGAGGTGAATCCGACTATATCTAGTCGAAACTTCTCAGCCTCGCACAGCAGCTCAGGCTCCTTCCCCGCCAGAGAGGGGACTTTCCATGTCCCAAGAGCTAGCTTCTGTAGCCGGGGATCAGTGCGCCAAGGTCCCTGCCTTTGGCCTCCGCCCAGCTCTCTTTGCACCCGACCTCTATGGCCCCTCACACAGGTGGTGAGCCCATGTGAGGGGGGACCACGTCATCCCTTCGGGCTGAGCCCGGCCGGGCCCCATGGGTGCAGGTCCGGCCACCAGACGCTTGCCAACGAGCCCCACCTCCAGGCCTGGCTCCAGAGGGGGGCCCCGGTGACCCGCATCCAGGCGAGGGAAACTTAAATCCATTTATCCTTTTCTTCATATGGGGTTTGTGAGCCGTGTGTAGTCTGGAACCTCACCTAGGACCTGTTTGCCATGGGTGACCCTACCAGGGGCCTGAAGCCCCCGACAACTTAGCTCCTAGGATCATTGGAACTCGCAAACCCCTCCACAGCATTAAGGTGATGGCAGAAAATACGGTAGTTTATTTTTATCCTCGTATACTCGACCACATGATTTACTGGACTAAATAACAACAACAAAAAAACACTTCCTTGTCTGTAAGCTTGTGACTGTTGGAGCTTGACACCTGTGACATAAAACATACTGTATAGTCAAAATAGGTTTGAGAGAATGACTGCTCCTTTAAGTGCAAGTTACAACAGATCACGCTACAAGCTCTGATCCTTGACAGTCAGAGTCTTTTGTGTTTTTCTGGTTCCTCTCCCCATTCCTACCTGATTCAAATGATTAGCTCTTCAAGCTAGGCCTGCAGAAGCTTATATTATTGTAATTATTTGAATCAATATGTTTGGAAGGGAACTATCGAAAACGTACAGGATACCAACCCTCGAGGACTGGACTTTGACATCCATGCAATAGACAGTGTTTTTTATTTTTTTTTAAAAAAACATTATTTGACTGATTTCAGTGTGTGGCATTGTAATACAACATACCTGTGTTGTTTCTTGTTGTGGTTTATCTTCCTGGACCTAATTCAAAAAAGAAAACATGTTTTATTTGAAGGGTCTCCTACATTTATTGATAATACTTTTTGTTCAAAATAGATCAGATGACTTATTAAAGAAGATACTCACATACTGGATTTTACTTAAAAAAAAAAATACCTTACAATACAGCCCAATTGATAAATCTACACGTGCTTTTCTACAAATTTCAATCTAAGTAAATTTCAACCACCCACATCAATACTTTTTTCATCTTTTGCATTAACCCTTTCACTCCCATTCTGACAATCCATCCCGCAGCTTTTCAAAAAAGTGGCAGTGGGTATAAGAATGGAAGCTGATACACAGGGCAGGAACACGCGGACAGCAGGATCAAGCTAACGAGAGGGGCTGACGCAAGGAAGATCAGAACTGAAAGGCAAAACAAACCCAAAAATCCACAACTAAACTTGCCTCAACAAAAGAAAACCCAGGCAGAACGTGACGATATATTTGTTTTACCCTAGATTACACTGATTACAAAATATTGTAGGTGTTAGGTGATAATTTTCCCTTCTCTGGCATGTCCCCGGGGACGACCCAGGACATGCTGGAGGGACTATGTCGCTTGGCTGGCCTGGGAGCGCCTGGGTATTCTTCTAGAGGAGCTAGCTGGATGAAGTGGCCGGGGAGAGGGAAGTCTGGGCTTCCTGTCTTAAGATGCTGCCCTCGCGACCCGACCCCGGAACACAGCAGTAGAAGATGGATGGATGGATGGATGGATAGTATCGTGTTGTGTATGCTATCGTCTATGGGATATATAGTCCCAGTGGTATTTCTTGGTGTAAACGGAAGTGTTTTTTTTTTTTTAATTAATTTTGCAAGTTATCCTAGAGTCTAGGATAACTTGTCTAGGACCTAGAATTATAAACAAGTAATATATGCCATAAGTTAAAAAAAAGAAAAAAAGAATCGGTCGTGAAAGGGTTAAAAAAAGGCCTGTGCTAGGGGTGATTTTAGCTGTGTCATGGGGCTGTTATGGCCTCACATATTATGAAACGCTATCCTAATCATGGAATCAGTATCTCTATTCTCCGAACATGGCAGAGAAAAAGAGTCTGCACTTATCGATTGCAAAGTCTTTTATGACCCAGTAAATTATACCCTTATAATAATTATATGAGCAAAATTTGAAAAACTTACCTCCATTAATCCTTCACCGGACTTCATGCGTCTTTGAAGGTATTTCTGGTGATGCTGAAACGATGAATTCTCCATCGAAATCTTTCCAATTGTTTTTCTTCATTGCGAAGTCAATCAGCCATGAAGAAGTGTCATGGGGTTGGGGAATCAAAAGCAACAGTTTGCAGAGGTGGAATGGCCCCTCCCCTTGCCAATTTCGTATCGCTCCAACTTATTCAGTATTGTGCACTTGTCACTTTGCAATTTCAGCTGCTTTTAAGCACACTGTGGTCAATTTGCATCAACATTTACAGCACAAAAGTTATTATCGTTAAAACACAAGTACACCCCTCCCAAAAAAAGTAAATATTCTTAAAGCACCATAATGCTCAAGCTACTGTGTGACATGGAATTTAAATGAAACATAATGACTGTGTTTTGTAACTGATATAAATTGTTTCAAGGTTGGGTTCATAGAAAGTTGGGCGGCAGCCAAGGGCGGGGACCTTGGCGCACCGATCCCTGGCTAAAGAAGCTAGCTCCTGGGACAAGAAATGTCACTTCTCTGACACGGAAGGAGTCTGGGCTAGTCTACGAGTCTGAGAAGTCCCAACTAGATACAGTCAGACGTGCCTCCACACACAGCTTGGGCTCTAGTACTAGTTTTCTCAAAAGGGTTTGGATTCTCTTCACTGGAGTTGGCCATAGGGAGAGGCACAGAGCAGGAGTGGGCATACTTATTGTCCCACGGCTCTGCGCCTGTACATTGGTTTCTACCCCGGAAGACGAGAGGGTAGCCTCCTTCGGGTGGGGGATGCATTCTGACTGCCTGCGCACCAAACAGCAGCTTAACTTGAGCTACCCACCCTTTCTGGAGTCCTTGAAGGGTGTGCTGGGTAGCGCATTCTCTGGGGACTCACTTGTTCTGCATGGGGACTTCAATCCTCACGTGGGCAATGACAGAGAGACAGAGAGAGAGGTGTGATTGAGAAGAATGTGCCCCCTATCTGAAACCGAGCAGTGTTTCGTTATTGGACTACTGTGTGGATTGTCGATAATGAACACAATGTTCAAGCATAAGGGTGTCCATCTGTGCACTTGCCATCAGGACACCCTTTGCCATAGTTTGATGATCAACTTTGTGGTCATATCATCAGAAATCCCACCGCAAAATTGGTCATTCAAGTGAAGACCATACCACCGCCTGGTGGTGTGTTGGCTCCGTTGGTGGGGAAACATGTTGATCAGACCTTGCAGACGCAAAAGTATCGCAAGGGTTTGCTGGGAACGACTGGCAGAACCCCCTGTCAGAAGGTGTTTCAACTCTCACCTTCAGCAAAATTTCTCCCACGTCCCGGGGGAGGTGGGGACATGCTTCCATTGTCGCGGCGGCTGATCTGAGTTGTGGCTGTGAGGTGATTGTTGCCTATCGTAACGGCAGTCCCTGAACCTGCTGGTAGACACAAGCAGTAAGGGGTGCCGTCAAGCTAAAGAAGGAGTCCTATCGGGCCTTTTTGGCCTGTGGGACTCCAGGGGCAGCTGACAGATACCAGTTGGCCAAGCGGAGTGTGGCTTTGGCAGTCGCAGATGAAAAACAACTTCCGGATGGCTTTGGGGAACTTCTGGTCCACCATCCGGGGTCTCAGGAGGAGGAAGCAGTGCACCATTAACACTGTATACAATGGAGATGGGGCGCTGCTGACTTCAACTCAGGACATCATGAGCCGATGGGCAGATTGAAGACCTCCTCATTTTCACTAACCTGTCTTCCTTTGGAGATTCCATACTCTGCTTTCTCAATGTGGGCTCTCCTATCTCTGAGGCTGAAGTCACCGAGGTGGTCAAAAATATCCGGACACCCTGGTATGGGCTGTTCAATCCCTGTACGAGAGTTCGGAACGCATTTCTGGCAGTAAGTCGGACCCATGTCTGGTGAGGGTTGGACTCCTCCAAGGCGGCAGGATTGTTACGGATCACTGTTCATTACTTTTATGGAGAGAATCTCTAGGTGCAGCTGAAGCGTTGAGGGGTTCTGGTTTTGTGGTCTCAGAATTTCATCTCTGCTTTTTGATGTGGTTCTGTCGACTTCCTCAGACTGTGACCTCCAACTCTCACTGGAGTGGTTCGCAGTTGAGTGTGAAGCGGTTGGGATTAAGAACAGCATCGTCAAGTATGAGACCATGGTCCTCCATTGGAAAAGAGTGGAGTGCCCTTTCCGGGTCGGGGATGTGGTCCTGTCCCAAGTGGAGGAAAATAAATATCTTGGGGTCTTGTTCACGAGTGAGTGTATGATGAAACGGCATATCAACAGATGGATTACACTGTCTGATGTGGTAAAGAAAGAGCTGAGCCAAAAGGGAAAGTGAATCACCCCTACACTAGTAGAAGATGTATGGTTGGATAGTTGTTTCAATATCTAAAGCGCTATATAAATAAAGCACATTTACATTTATGAAATAATCTGTATTGAATGAATATAGTCCAATCTCAAATACAGTAAGCATAATATTTCAAGATTCAAGAGAATTTTGTACCATACAATGAAATTCTTATTCTGTTCACTTCCCCGGGCAACAGACTACATTCCATAAGTGAGCAATAAATAAAAAGCAATAAACAACAAACAGAGACAATGGTGCTAATAATGTAGCGCAGAATATTTAATGATAAATAGAAGTTAAAAAAACATAACCTTGCATGTATTATATGGGTTTTCTCTGGGTACTCTGGCTCCCTCCAATTATTAGACATACACACCATACACAAGTGTCAAAGGTCACCTGCACCTCCTGTAAAAGGCCTTAAACTGAGTTTGTGACCATTTTAACCCACAAATCTTTGTGACACATTCATATTGGAAGTTGAAATTTTATATTCTGCATGTAAAGAGTAGACAGAAGGTTTGTGACGATTATGAGACATACACGCCATACACAAGTGTCAAGGTTCACGTGCATCTCCTGTAAAAGGCCTTACACTGAGACTGTGACCACTTTCACGCACAAATCTTTGCAACACATTCATCTAGGAAGTTGAAATTTTCTATTCTGCATGTGAGGAGAGTCCTCAAAATAGGACATGGGATGCGCACGCTTAGGTTTGAGAAAGGCAAGGAGAAGACCCACGACTCACTAATGGTTCCTGCTGTCTGTTTCACCACCTAGCAAGAGGGTGATCAGCTATTTCTTCTCAATTAGCTTGTTTGTTAGCCATGGCAAACGCGCATGCTCTTTTCGTACTTGTCAAATAAAGACTAAAAAGATGACTGAAAATCTTTAAACCTGTATCAAACGCATCGGTTTTGTCTGCTAGCTAAGGACATTAGCAGTAAATTTTGCACCACATAAGTGTACGTTAAGGCAGTGGTTCTCAAAATGGGGTCCGCGGACCCCGTAGACCCGTGGGCTGACTGCAGGATGCCCATGAAACAATTTTGGTAATTAATTAAACAATATACATTTGCCGGGCTTGGTTGTTGTCATGGTTGAAATTTAGGGAGAGTACGCAAATGCGCCAAGTGAAGCATGTGATGTTACGCATCAGTGATTTCTGTCGCGCATGCGCACCGGCGTACCACTTATGTGCATGCCTGTGTATATTCTATGATGTAGGCCTTTACCAACAGAGACACCACTGGACCTGCTGCTCACAATTATATCAAATGTTTCAGGGTTCCAGATTAGCTTGAAATAGTGGCATTTTGCCCCCAAAATATGACAAAACAGTACATTATTCATCCACTTGTGCAGATATGAAGAGTATATTTATTGAATATTGAGTGCAGGGCCATCATGCAAAAAAAAATACAATAAATGTTGGATCCTGCATGACTCTAACAATGAATACCCATCAATTTAACATCAATACAATGAAACTTGAGCAAAATCTGAACACTTGCTTTTTAAATCATTTCACCATGTGCTCCCCTAAGGTTTGTTTCAGCGCTCCTAAAATTTTAAGCTACTGGCTACTGTTTTCCTTGTAACAATACTGTATGTCAGAAGTATTGTATTAACAATCAAAATCCATTGGCACATACTAATCAGCTTTATAGGGAGTTGTTATCACATTGAGCATTTATGTTCAGCAGTAAATAGTTCATGTTCTCAGATATATAGTAGATAACCTTTATCTTTGTAATAAAATCAAGTTAAATCCTTTCTGAGAGCACCAAAACTATGGTTTTGATGAGGTCAAAGTTCACATTTTAATCATAAGAATCAAGTATGACTTCACCGCATTCATTTAGGTAGGTTTAACCTGGCAAAATTCTTGCAGAAACTCCCCCATGGCGTCTTGTCGGTGTCCCCACAATGTACAAAAACTGTTTTTGTGTGTGCTGCCGCCATCTTGCTCAAGGTGACCCCACAATGTACAAAAACTGTTTTTTGTGTGTGCTGCCGCCATCTTGCTCAAGGTGACCCCACAATGTATGAAAACCACATTTTTTGTGTATAAAAGTGTGCGTGAGCTCGAGAGTGTGTGTGGGCTGCAGTACCATTTTCCACCAGCAGTATGCCCTACTGAGCACACACACTTACACACAAAAAAATCGGTTTTTGTGCATTGTGGGGATGTCCTTCAAAATTGGCCAGGGCACTTATTTGACCTTTTTATCTTTGAATTAGTGGTTAGAATTGTGGGGACCCGGTTTTGGGTCCCCACAAATTTTTGGGTCCCCACACTGTGATTGTGCTGTCAGGTGCAGGTTCCCACAATGTAGCAAATACAAACGCACGCACACCTGTGAGCTAACACACTTGACACCCTGTTCGGAACCTGTTCGGATAACATTACAACACACATTCACATGTGCGCTAGTTCCTTATGTACGTGTGTGACACCCCCCTCCCGTCCCTACCTCACCACAAGCGCTGGCCCAGCTTCCCATTTTCTGTCATCACCCCAAAGAGCTGGAGAATAAACCTATTAGCGGTGTTAAACTAGGCTAATTATATAGCACACTATTAACACACACGAGTGTGTGACAGCATGCTGTGTGTATGTGTGTCTGCGAATTCCTCAATGTGTTTTGCTTCCATTACCGCCACCAAAGTGAAGCTGTAACAGAATTCTCATCTACTATTATATAATAAGATTATAACCATGGACAACTCAAGAGAGAGTCACTGTCTGGGTGCTACGTTAGGGTTGAATGAAGACTCTAAATTGTTTTCAAATTGTATTTAAGTATAAATTGTATATTTATCATAAGGAACGTTGGAACCGATATCAGTACGAGTACTTGACTCTTAAGTGATACGAATGCCACTGGTCATTTTGATACTTAAAATGTCCAAAAAGTGAAATGACAACGAATAAAAAAAATGACCTATTATTGCATTTTTCTTTCGGATTATACAAAATTATTGGCAAATTTCTGTAACTTTTTTTTTTCAATTTCTATATCTATCTTCTCCGGACAGGTTTCAAAATGGGTGTCAAGTGTGTTACAAAATGCATCTTAATGGACACTTTTCAGACTTGTGTAGCTTTACATCTCGATTGTAAAAAAGCCACAAGAGGGCCTTCCTATGTCAAAATTTGGTACTAAAGTGTTTAAAATATAGCAAATGTAATCATTTTTGCACAAATAAATACTTTTGATCAGTCCACATGTGTGCTCATTATTTTTTAATGAATTATTGACCAGTGTTGAAAATGCCTTTCTCTCATTGACAATGACATAATGGCAATGGATGTGGATGGGCAATGGTGGCATTTTTGTGGCCTTGTTCAGACCAAACAAAATCCGATTTCTACCCAATGCATACTGAAATGGGTGGCTCTTTTCTAGTCTGAGCAGTGACAAAGCACATGAAATCCAATTTGGATTTCCCCAACCAAATCACGATTTCATCCACATGTGCATATCAAATTATAAATATGGCTATGTTTTGTTGTAAAACACAATGTGTGTACTGTATTTTTATTGGTTTGCGAGGCGTCGAGGGTGGCGATGTCCCAGGGCTCACTTATATCCTGGGAATTGATTTTGGCCTCTGTAGAATTTTCCACACATTTTGATTGACATCATTCAGCTGTGATTCAAATTTTGAATTCCTGCACGACCGGTGGCAAAATCTTGTGGCAAAACGCCACACACTGCATGTGAATTCTGTGGAGCTTTAAAGTTTTGGCAGTGAAACTATCTTGAGCTTAGTGTCTTCGAACTGGCATTTGAACGGAAGTTGAACACCTCAGTGGGTCAGTGTAGCGGTTCATGTTGTTGTCGTTGTTGTGGCCCACTCCTAAGAATAGCGTCACAGATACACTAAGTGGACATAGTGGTGACAAGGTTGTGTGTCACTGGATGTCATATCCCAACTATACTTAGATAGACTGATCTACAACGTGTTTCAGGAGTCAATCGGTGAATATTGAAGAGATGACAAACACATATTTTGGGAATTGAGCAATAAAAGTGATAGCAACAGCTCTATTTGCGCGATCGGTTAGCATGTGGTATGTCAAAGACTTACAGAACCAATTCGGAGTTGTGATTTTAATCCTTACTGGAGCAACTAGTTAATTTATAAGGAACACAATAGACAACAAAAACCTGTCCCTCCTTTTTTATTAGGTATTAATTACAACCAAGGCATTTGTCAAAGTCACCGCTAAAATAATGATGGCGAATGTGACGGCAAAGAAAATGGCAGACAAACAGGACAGCAAATTGTGCGGAAAGAGGTGCCCTGTTTTCGCTACACAACACAAATGCAAAATCTTCAGCCAGCAACGGCCATTATCAGCCCATTACATATCATCTCACTCAATTATTATCTCCGGTAAAGGAGCATCCATTACGACCAATTTTGTATAACACATGATAACGATGGCAACCACGTTCAGTTTCTCGCACATCAAATGGACTCTTTTCTGCCTTGTGTACATACGTGAGTGTGACCAATCCGTGAGAGGTCGAGGCTAAGGTGCAAAAATAACAGATGGAAAGGAGACGTTATCATATGGCGATTGCATTTGACGCTTGATGACTAGTTCTTATTGGCTGAGACATACTGCAGACCAGATGGAAGCTACTTACAACTACCCATTCAGAAACAATAAACCGGGCCATTACGCTCCAAGGCGCAATGGTAAAACTAGTAACCTGACAAGACTCCCCAAAGATGGCAGTTTATCAAAATGCTGAGAATAACCAATTCAACCTGAATTGAACACACCCACAATTTGAGGAATCAAATGTTGAGTTCTGTATGTAAATCAAAATGTAGCTTTTAAAACGTTTTTGTTGTTCAAGTTAAAAAACTGCTTTTTGAGGAGTGTTTAGTAAAATATACTCAAATTAGAGTACAAAGGTGATCAAGGCTAGCTCTGTGCTATTTAAATCAGAACCAGCTCGCTAGATACACGTTTCCCTGATTACTATTCTGACTAAACACATTTCAGACTTGGTCCTAAGTCAAAACCAGCATCAGATAAGCTATGTATCTGACAAGTATCGTTATCACAAAGAGATGAAAGGGAAAAATGAAAAGGCCACGTTAATTTGCTAAGGTAACATATGACTCGCACAGTTAGTGCACTTAACACCTGAATTGAATAATGGTGTGAGCCAGTCTACTTTTCACAGATGTCTGGCTGGAACTGCATTAAAGAGAATGTCCAACTCTGTACAACAAAAGAGCTGGTAAATTAATAAGTGTAGGACTGGCCTAGAGGTTGATAAGTGTTAGTGGCACAGTAAAAAAAAAAAGAATCAAAAAACCAACCTTGAGAGGTATTGCGAGTATATCTGTATACTGTCAGTCAAAAAAGAAATGAGGATGGAGAGACTATCAACAAATAGAGATAGCGCAAAGGTTACATCAACACACATTTGTCCATTCAGTGACTTTCTCTGAGCGAAGGGCAGTGGATTAGTGAGAAGTACGGGCTTAGCGTGTAATTCAAAGCATTTTCCATGAGCGATTAACATGCCAGTCAATGGCAGGGGGATGGGCACGGACCCCCGGCACATGTCATTACTTTAGCATGACAGATCATTCAATACTCAGACATTCTGCAAGGAATGGAATTGGTATCTCATTTTAGGGGTGTTTATGATTTCTACTATAGTTTGACACAGTGCTACGCTGCAATGTACAGATGCTCACACACACACACAGAAGATTAAAATATGAGTAACCTTGACGACTTTCGTCATTATTGCCGTCAGACAACGTGATGGAATCAAATCAAATCAACAATCGTCAAACATTCCAATTTGATCGGCGCTGTATTTTTAGGACGCTATTATACGAAATGACTCGCTATATATACATAATAGAGCGGCCTCGTGCGCTAAGCTAGCGTTTCATCTTTACAGCGACGGCTTAGGGCTGCAGTTTAAAGGGGGCTGAAGACCTCGGGCAGCTAATGGTTCTTCACACGAGCTGAGACAGAGACAATAATAAAAGGTCAAAAGGCAAATAAGCCACAATAAGGCTGGGATTAGGAGGCGATGGGATGGCTGCAGAGACCTGACAAGTTGAGCAAACAAAAAAAAGGTTATTTTTGTAGAAGAGGACATAGAATTAGCACTAACTAATCTCAAAAGTTTTTCTCTTGTATAAACTTCATAAAGTTCTGAACTACCTACATGTTTCATACGTCATTTAATATACTGTATATGAATACACACATAAACCTCAGTGTAGCAAACAAGGAAGTGCTAGCAGGCTTGTTCCCTGTCAGAACTGAGTAGAGTAAATAAGGTTTAATTTTGTCTGATAATCTCCCCGCAGCACTCAAAAACACTTGTGCAATCAGAGAGGGTAGGAAACACAAACTATGTGACAGACATCCTCATTTAGCTTCATTACCCTCACTTTAGTGCCTTCACACACATGCATACATAATAATAGTCATTAACATCGAGTTAAAAAAAAACATTGGCGTTAGATGAGGTCATTTTGCGAGAGTGGACATGAGGGACAGTGACGGCCCATTCTGTTTGCTCTTGTTTTTTGAGCTTCATCCATGCGTGCCAGGCCGGTCTGCTGTAATTTGAAGGTTGACTTGTTTAATAAGCTGCAACTACATTTGCATGGGTGCTGCTCACACCCAGTCACATCACACTCGCCTCCAAAAAAAATTTAGTTGGTGAGAAACCAACAGCTCCAGTGGCGCAATTGGTTAGCGCGCGGTACTTATAAGACAGTAACCAGCGGAGTGATGCCGAGGTTGTGAGTTCAAACCTCACCTGGAGCAACTCAAATTTATTTAAATCAAGTTAACGAAAAGTTACCTCACTGATGATAATCGCAATCCTTGATGAAATCTTTCTTGCAGCTCCCGTAATTACAACTCCGTCTTCCGTGATGTGTGCTGCAACATGTCTGTGGCGAAAGAGAAGAGAAAAAAATCAAGAGAAAATAAAGTCAAACCAACTGAAATGTGCTAACGTATATATTTTATTTTACTTATCAATTTAATTGGACAATTTTAAAGGGTCTTAAAATGCTTAATTGGTTGTCAAAAAGGGTTATCAATTACTTTGATAATAAATTAGTTGTCGATTAATCGCTTCATTGTTCCAGCTCTATTCTTTACTAGAATGTATGTTTTCAACAAAACAAGGAGACTCCAGTACTTCTTTGGTAATGGACTGAGCAGGAGCCATGTTTTACATTTAATCAATGATCTTGCACCTTTTCCTCCATCACTCCTTTGTCCACATTTCCAGTTCTAATGGAAGACAAGATGTAAAGACGGGGAGGGAAGGAGCGAAACATAAAGGAGGATGTAATATAATGATATGTGTGTGTTGACATGGAACGCTTTAACAATAAAATAGTAAACGATGCGTGTTAGTGCGAGTGAGTCATTTGCGTGCATGCAGTGTGTTGTTTAAGTGAGGCAGCGTCGGTGTGATTCACTGCGGCTCCATCAACCTCCTCCTCTTTTGAGTCATTCAATTTGCAACTCCTGCAAATGTGTACTTTTCTGTGTAATGTGTGTGTGTGTGTGTGTGCGTGTGTTTTCACTGGTGGGGAGCAATCAAGGGCCTACACGTCATCACCATGACAACACTGACAGACTTTCACTTTCTGAGGGTACTGCACATATATGACCAGCACAAAACGATAATGTTAGTCTTTGGTATTGCACTAAAACACTGTAATTCACATGCCGGGCCAGTGGGAGGCGATGTCATTTCACTTCAATCAAAGTTTTACAGTACCAGATGAAACTTTAATATCATAATTGCAATGAATTGAAAAATGAGGATTACACACACATTGGGGGGTCATTAGTCACAATTTTTTTTTTTTTTTTCATCAGTGGACCCCATTCCCAGAGTGTCCTTAAAAACTCTGAAATCTTTGTTCCGTAACATCCGAAAATGATGCCAATGTCCGGTCTGAATAGAAAATGAGGTTAAGGAAGTACTGTCTGTTGAAGTGATATCATGTTGACTGAGCCAGAATTTGAAGAAGTTACATTTAGCTTGTGTTGTAAGTAGAAGTTACAGAGAGTCTTCTCCACATGAAAAAATTGTAGTCCTTGCAAGAACATCTGTGTGATTTGCAGGGATAACTATAATCTTACGATAAAATGTCATATTATGAGCCATATTTGTTATATTTTTTTAAAATAGAATTTTATTAATTAAAAATGTGACTTACTTATTTACATGATGATTTGATGATATTTCATGATCATAAAATATCAAAAAACCCAAAGCTAAGAGAAGCAGTAATTGTTTTTAGTGGCATTCATTTCCCCTTACAGTATGGATGAATGTCCTTTTACATTTACACAATATAATAATTAATTGTAAATAATTTTGTGGACCCCAAAGCTACCGTAAATATTCCTCCGCCATTGAATAATGGTTAATAACTTTCCGAGACTCTAAAAATAGTATTAACAAAGACTACCTTTAAAAATAGTTGCCCTGAATGTGGTTATCAAACAAAGTATTTTGAGAAACACATAACTGTTTTTTGGCATTGACGTGAAAACATTTGGTAAAAGTAAAAAGTAAAGTAAGTAAAAGTTACAAAAAGTTACAAAAAGTAAAAACTTAGGTACTCTAATAAAGTTTTTCTATGAGTGCCCCTTTAAAATGTTCTACTCTTTGCTTTTAATTGGGATTGGCATGTCAATGAAATCATCGATGTGTGCCAAGGACATACGTCGAGCCAGCTAACAATTAAATGTGTCACTTAATGGGCCCACGTTGCTGCTATTCCAAGCTTGCGTGGCGGGAGAACGCCACTTGTCTATTAGAGGGAAACCGGAACGCTCCGGTGAAGTGGGCCAAGGTCACAAGCGCCGCTTCATTTTCAGGGGGTGGCGCTCCGTGTCGCGCCGGCACTCCACGGTCATTAGCATAAACGCCGACCTGGGAGGAAGCTTTTAGCGTGGCAAAAAGTGGCCGTCAAGGATGTGTAGTCGTTTATGTAACAAGTCTCTCGGGTGTGGAGGAGAGGCGGGCTACTCAAGTGCCCTCAGCACTCATTACGCAGCCTGGTAAAAGGCCTCAGCTCGCTTCTTACACCATAGTATTAAAAAAAAAAAACAACAACAATAAAAAAACACACTGACAAAATGCAATCTAAAAACCGGAAACCCAAAAAATAAATAAATAATGCAAAGCTAGTTGCTTAAATTATATTGTTAGGTTAACCATTTTGTTCAATTTGGCTATGCGACTCCCAATTTCATTGGTTTGCCATACATTTTTTGGTGTTTTTTGGTTTTCTTGGTAACATTAGAAATATTTTATGTGACAGAAAAATTGACTGGTTAGCGTAGTTACAGTCGTACAGTAGTAACTACGCAATTGTTCGAATCCAGGTTATGACAAGTTCAATGTGAGTATTCTGGTTGTTTCCAATAACATACATGAATACATACATGCATGAAAATTATCAATAGCTGTTTGTCTAAGGCAGATAGTGGGGTGGGCACTCGTGGGGGGCGCGAGGTGATAGGGGGGGTCTTTGTTTTTGTCTTGTGAAATATAATTGCAATAAAATAAGAATTTTCATCATTTTTAGGGGGGGTTCAGGCACGTTGATGCACTTGGTTATTTTTTCTGTTTGAGACTCAGCTGTAACCTGTATGAGTGACATTTTCATTCATTTCTGATTTTTTTTTACATTGTTTCTTGAAAGCATGCCTTGGAAACGCATAGAAGCCAGCAATATGTGGTCCTTGAGGGCCGGTGTTAACTGTAACTGCTATTAGAGACTCATTTTCCAACTTTGTAAGAGAATATAAAAAGCACCTAAACTTTTGCTTAAGTCACTTCAAGACAAGCTCAATCAACCGCAGAATTTTTTTTTTTTCGGAAGTGTCAACCTCAAGAACTCTTGCACCATATTTTTGGTCTTCAGGTTTAAAAACAACACATTGTGGGCACATTTAAAATGTTCATGTGTAAAAGGCCCCTTCAGGCTCGTTTGTTCAGAGGACACTGGATCAACTCGGTCCTCTGAGATCAAGGTCCACGGGCAAGAAAAAAGGAGGCAGTCTAAATCAGATTCTGCACAGGGACTCCTGGTATCAAAGGTGAGTGTGTGTACGTAAGGGGGTGAGGGGGGCATATGGGAGGATTGGGGGTGTATATGTGGGAGCGGGAGAGGAGGAAGTTAAACAGCAACACACAGAGCTCCAATGTACATCCTTCAAGGCTGTACTGTGCCTTGTGGGGGCCACAGGACGGCCCTCTGTGTGTTTTGGAAGGTGGGCGGTGTGTTCAGGGACCACAGAGACCTTCGATCGGGAGACGAGCAGAGTATGAAGTGGTCAGCTTGTCCAGCTGTGACTGAGCACAGTGTTAAAGGAACAGCATATAAAAGTACCAAAAAATGGACTGTCTAACTCTGGGGTGGGCAAAACAGAGCCTGTGCAGTAATACTGTCTGAACTGCAGAATATTTCTTTCTGTTTGTAGTTTAGGAAATGTTGTGCTTTTTTTTTTTTTTCAGCTCAGAGCTAATGTGACAGAAGAGGAGGCCAGCATAATGCGACTTCTTTGTTTTAAGCGGCCAAATTCGGATGTGAGTCACGGCAATAAAAGCAGAAAAAAGCGCAATTAAGTGAAGATCCTACATGTGGCAAAAATCAAGATGCATTTCAACAAATAAATCTTAATTCTGTAATGACCATGAATAAACGTTTTCATAACATAACATGCTAAGCATTCATAACATGCTTAGCATGAACACAAAAACACCTTATTAATGAGAATGATAGACTTCGAAGACTCACTTTTTTTTAATCTCCCCTATTTTTCTTCATGTAACAACTTTCATGCTGTTTAGTGGCATAAGGCTACCTAACGATCTTCCTATCTATTTTGTCCAGTGCGTGAGATACAAGCTAATAATGGCAGTCAGACTGTAAAGAAGAGTACATCTTAAACTGAATTTACACATGACAAAAACTAAGCATATATATCTGACAATCAGTGTTTAAATAAATGATTTAATGATTGATTTAATTCAATATTTTTTTATATATTTTTTTAGTAATCAGTGCTAAAAATATAATATAAAAATAATATAATATTATAAATAAATTGTAAAATTCTTCTCTTTTATAATTGTTGTGACAAGCTGAGATTCAGAGCTTAATCTTTATCTTCTACTTAAAAGTTGTGCCGATCTCAAATTCATATAGATATAATGCTGCCATCTATAGTGATCCGTTTGTCATTGTGATCATTTCCAAAAGCAAATTTCACAGATAGGCTTGGCAAAGCACATTTTCATGATGACCTGTTCAAAAGGATAATTGATAAAAATGTCCAGGTAGTGAATGAAATGATAGTTCGAAGGTAGAAAAAAAACAAAACGCAACCACCACAATCTATGTGAAAGTACTTTCAAAGAAGAGATGATTGCAAAAGCCTGTTGAATTTTTCCACTTTTTCCGAGGTTTGTATGGACAATTTGTGTCTCCTCAGGTCAAAAGTTGCATTCATTTATTATTTTTTGCATGCTGTCAATATGACGGCGACACTACCATTACTGCTAACCTTTTCCTCAGCTGTTTTGTCAGCACACAAAAAAGCCACAGGAAGCAAAAAAATAAAAAAACAAAAAAATAAAAAACAAAGAAAGTGAAGGATGGTCTTCTTACTAGGGGGGACAACAATTTATGGTTCAATTACGCCGCGTGTCAGGCCGCCATGGGCTCGTGATGACTGTGCCCCAGCTCGGGGGGGATCAAGTCAACACGCTAACTAATGTAGCGCCGAGGGCGGTCGCTTCATTCAACACCAAAATGGTGGAGGCCACTTATGAAGGAAAGATTGGAGAACAATTCTCTTTGTGTACTTGTGTAACTGTGCTACTTCTGATCCTTGAACCCCTTTTATCGCAAAAAAAAAGTTTCAACACTTATTTATAATTCAATTTTAGATTATTTAACTCTATCCTTCATTTTTTGCACAAAAAAAACAAACCAAAAAAACATGCCATATCAATGATTCATCTCTCAGCCATTGATGTCCAAACTATGGTCTGGGGGCCATTTGTGGCCCACCGTCAATTTTTTTGGCTGCCCGCAACATATACTAATGTAGCAGTCGAAAAAGTGCGGGGATGTGAATAATGTGGACTGCTGCTATCACTAACAATAACCCTTTCTAGATAGGCGATTACACAAATAAATTTACAGCTAACATGCCAAGATTTTTTATTTTCACGAGAGATAACCTTCGAAATAAAGCAGTTTCATAAACAAAAATGGTTTCCTCCACTTTTTGCGCATTTTCAAGGTTCAAATTCCTGAAGAGCAGTGAAGCTAAGCTAACACAGCTGCCTTTTTTTGCACACTCATCACACGCGGTCGTCCACCGACGCAAAAGATGCACGATTGTTCCAGGATAATACGTGCGACTGAGTCAGCCGCCACGTCAATCGCGGCTTAGCTGGCGGTCCATCTGAAGCCGTGATAGCTCTAGTCCCGTCAATGTCCAACCTCCACACCGCGCGGCACATTCGATAACGAGCCAAGATGACGCTGAGACATTGCCGCAATTTGGACGTCATTCCAGGCCCGATCAATGCGGCCGTAGAGGCGGCAGACGACGGGCGGCGAGCAGCTGGTGGCCTTTCAACATCACCTCTCGCCGCCTGTAATAACCCTGATAGCTACTATGCGTTGCCGTGGTAGCGAAATGAGACGTTTTCCACGTAAGGGATAAAAATCGGTCACAGCAGCTGTAATCTACAAAACTTTGATTAATAACAAAAGCAAGGTTATCACTCTCTAGCATCGACTCGAATTCTTTGAAGCACTTTCAAAATGATCATGTGCTCCGGGTTTCAAAGAGTGCATTTGTGAACGTTCTTTGAGATTTGTTATATTTTGAGTGTGTGTGTTGTCGTTGCGACCGGCTGGAGCACACTGAAGCTGTGTTCGGTATAAACGCTTCAGTGTGTGTAGGTGTGTTTGCTTAAGTGTACACACTGAGGCTACTGTGTATGTGCAGGTAGTGAGGTGTGGCGTTAAGAATGACTTCATTGAAGGCAAACAGGCAATGTAGCGTTGACAACCGCTCCTATGGCATAGAAAAAATGTGATATGTTTTTGGGTGGCTTGTTTATGTAACAATGGAGTTTTGTAAAAGAGGAAAAGCAACATTTCAAGTTGCATAGCTGGGCCTCAAACTTTTCCGCCATTTTGGGCTCACTAGTGAAAACGGAGGTTTTCGTTGTGTTTTGCAAATTGGCAGAATCTGTATGGACCTTCAAAACAAAATGGCTGACTTCCCATTTCCTTTTCCGTTCTGGTTTTTTGAGACTTTTTTCGTATGTTTACTCGTGGTGGGACAAGCAACATAAAGGTGCTTTATATACGAAACTTATGTAGCTATTTGCAGTGGTAAAAGGTGATTATTTTGTCTTTGATTATTTTTGGAATGGACAAGTAATGATATCGTACTGATACCTTGACTAATTTCAGGGTACTCGCAGTGGCAGTCAATACTAGTATCAGCTGCTCTCTCAAAGCAGTTTCAGATTCAAAAATGAGAAATTACAAGTTTGAAGAATACAAATTTGCTACTAATCTCATGACATTTTAAAGGGACAATGTGTAAGCTTTAGAACATTTTTCATTACGGACAGCAGGAGGTGCTGCATCTACCATTGTCCATAGCTATTTTTAATGAAAAATGGTCTAAAATTTACACATTGTCCCTTTAAAGAAAATGCTGGATTGGAATGTACAGGTTTTTCTTTGAAACGATGAAATAATTGTTTTTTGGGGGTAAAATTTGCATGTCAAAAGTACTAGTGGTATTGGTACCAGTGACTATGCAAGAGATTAGAACTCATACAAAAAGTTTTGATTGAATATTCATAATTAATTTGATAACATTATTTACATATACATTATTTTACATATACAATTAATAACTTAAAAAAAAAAAACTTTTGCACCTTGCTGTGGACGGAAAATGACATCACATGCGCTGAAGGCTCAATCACAACTCAGCTTGTAATTGTCACATGACCAGCAGGTGAGCAGTGATTCGTCATTATGCTAGCCGTGAGCAAAGGGGATGGTTTTAATTGCCAAATCAATTTAGTATCCCTTTGAATATTTAAAGGTATGGTCCACTTATATTTCATCAATAAAAAAATATTTTGTATATAATTATTTTGATGGCTTAATTACTTTTCATGTACACATTACTTTTGACACATTTTGCTATCAATTGAAAATCACATCATGTGTGCTGAAGGCCCAATAAACAACCAATCATGGCTCAGCTTGTGAATGTCTGGGCACAGGTGATGTCATTTTCAATCGACAGCAAGTGGTAAAATGTGTTTTTTAAGGTATTAAATGTCCATGAAGAATAATTTGTTTATCAATTAACTATAGACAAAGTATTACGCTTGCACGGCTGAAAATGGCGAAATAAGTTGACGATCCATTTCAAGTTTCTTTTCCCATTTCCTATTCACAACAGGAATTAGGCTTCACTTTCGATGCTGAGCCGCCTGACTTCAGTGTGTCGTGATGCTTTCAAATGCTGGCAGTTTTCATTGCTTTGTAGTTCAGTGTATCATTATCTTAGACTTACAATTAAAAATGTGCTATTCCTCAAAACTACAAGAAGGAAAGAAAGTCAAATTTGAGCTAAGTCTCCCTGAGGACAAGCTGTATCACTGATGCGGCTCCCCACTGCGTAGCATGGCAGCTTCTGTTGGGTCCCCCCCGGGCGGAATGCTTCTTTCAGGGCACGCCAGTCAACTAGGCGAGGGGGGGCGGTCTCGCCATGGTGGTATAGGGGACCCCTAGGCAGGCTTCGTGCAGCTGTCAGAGTCCCGTTTTGCACTTTGCCCATTTTTTTTAATTCCACCCCCATCTTCCTACAATCAGCCTCGCATGAGGCAGCGACCCGGGCCGGTGAATGGGACTGAAAGAATCCAATTGCGTTCCACCTCGAGTGGAAACCGAAGTTTTCGTTGCTAATTAAGTTTGTTGGAGTCACAAGTGCTAAATAATATGCGGGAATGAATCTTGGCAGCTCATTAACTTTGGTACACTTGCTATTGTTCCCGTAATACATTCCATTAAAGCTCTAAACCAAATATTCAAGTCGCTATTAGGCACCCATGACGGCACCGCGTTGTCCTCCAGCTAATTGGGAATTAAGTGTGTGTTTGTATTGGCAGGTCCGCAAGCCGCTAGCGACATCTTAGCCGCCGCCACCACTTTTAACTTTTCATGGAATCAAAGCGGAGGTCGCTAATGGTTTTTTAAGAGAGGTCAGCTGACGTTTGGACGTCCGTCCCCTCCTGGCTTGAAGCTTTGGATATTGGCGGTCACCTTGACTCAGCGGGTGACGCGAGCGAAGACGGCTGCCGTATGCTGTGGAAACTGACGGAAGGTCAAAGCAAAATGGCTGGGGGGCACGTGGGAAATGGTGAGGTGAAATAGCAACATTGAAGAAGAAAAAGACCAGAGCGAAAGAATACAGTTTTGCCCATTCATATAAAATGTATTGACTTTGTGATCTAGTATGATTAGCAACACATTTAAGTTTATTCACATCAAATTTAGTAGAATTGATAAAAAAATGCCCAGATAATTTTTTTTTAATGACCATTTATGCATGCAATGCACTGCACCTCATAGCTTTGATTGTATAGTAAATTCGGGCAGTAATGTTGAAATTGTTTTTTTATTTTTTTTTAATATAAAATCATTGAAAATTCAAAATGTTATAATGGTGGAGTGTTTAACAGTTTGAGGGATAAAGGTTAAGCTGCGAATCTTGGTTTCTCAAGTTGATTTTTAGGTGAATCCCTGACATGAGACACCAACCCAGCTTAGTTTAGACCAACGTTTAGCCCGGGGGCACCAGGTAACCCCTGAGGATCACATGAGTAGCCTGCAGGCCTGTTCTGCAAATAGCTTACACGTGAACGTTAGATTTCCTAAGAATTTTACGAACAGTTATACACACATTACATTTACATTACAAGTTACACTTGAATTACAAACTTAATACTTCCTTAATTATTGTGAGAAATCATTAACATGATAATTGTCTTCACATGAACAGGAAGCCCTTTGAATTAAATTTTCAAAAAGGTTGGCAATCCCAGGTTTAAAAAAAAAAAAACAACACGTTTTGAACATTTGATTGCACTCATGTTTACGTAAGCACTTGGCAGCTATGGTGACATCCCCCTAGGACAAAATGCACGCCATTAAGACACCTTTCAGAGACAATCAAACAACCATTAAGATGAAACGCACAGACCTGCATAACAGTTTAAAAATACATCTCAAATAGCATTGGGCAAGTATTTCAAATTATGAAGCACACTCTGCTATATTTGCCTTCATTCGTAATAAAAAATCTCTACGATTCTTTACATGCAGGTCAGAGAATGGAGGTCAGTCCCAACAGAGCTGATTAAAAGTGAATATTTTGAGGGGAAATTATGTCATTTGAATGCCATCGCATGATAAAATGTCAATGGTGCACTGCCAGATGAGACACAGTCACACACACACATATATACATACAACTCTAATAGTGTCATAGAAGTGATACACATACAGTAGTAGGTCAATTTCATTCATTTATGGTCACTGTTTTATTGCAAAATTGTTTAAATTGGTCAGAAGCAAAGCTAACATCCCGTCATGTGCAGCAGCATATTTGGGATATTCAATAACAACAAAACTAAGTTCACTTTATGACGTGGCTAAAACAGAGCTGAAGACTGGTGAAGTAGTATCGATGACTGATATCAGTTCATTTTTATATGGTTGAGTTGTCTACATTGGGTATCAATACAGGAGGAATACTTTGTAGGCAAATTATTAAATGTACAATTAGACTAATTGCATTACGTAGAACACAAAACGGAGGCCATGTCGACTGAAAGCTATCAAGTGTTGTTTTTTAGGCAGGCGTCATCCAATATCTTGTTAATCTGTCGTCAAGCACCTAAATTTGAAACCCCTGACCACCAGTAAAGCATCCTTGTCTGCTCAGACTTGTAAAGCTTAATTTGCAATTCTTTTTTTGTCAAATATGTCATTTGAATGTTACTTAGCGTTATTAATTTTT
This sequence comes from Hippichthys cyanospilos, assembly GCF_059441005.1. Classification (NCBI taxonomy): domain Eukaryota; kingdom Metazoa; phylum Chordata; class Actinopteri; order Syngnathiformes; family Syngnathidae; genus Hippichthys; species Hippichthys cyanospilos. The sequence goes on from NC_142384.1 coordinate 10,823,086, forward strand.
ACGACATAAACTCACAGATGTTAGTATTTATGTTTTACAGAACTATATTAACAATTAAAGCAAAAATACAGCGTGTTACCAAAAGACTTTAAATGTATATAAAACGTATTTCTTTTACAGTAATTAACAGTGAAAACAACTCATTGAGTCACTGCAATAACACGGTTATTTTCTTATACACCACATAAGTCTAACATTAGCAAACTATGACTAATTTCAATCTTACAAACAATATGGAGGATGTTAGGTTTTTTTTTTCATTCAGTGCCCGTCGTAATGGCGTTATAATGGTTTTATGACTGCTTTGTGAGGGAAGTGGCTCTCAAACCTGTTTAGAGCGTAAATAAAGCATCCCTCATTGAAACTTGCGTTCACCCACAAACACTTTCTCACATCTTCTTCATCACTTCCTATCACAATTTGGCATGAAGTTCGACAAACAACATGATGATAAACTAAAAACAAACAAACAAACAAATAAACAAACTTACCAATACTCTCCAGGTGTGTCCGCACCTGACGCTCTAGCCCAGCAACGGCCGGACCGGCACCGACACAACACAGGCACGAGACGTCTTGTCAAACCGGAGACCCGCTTGTGTACTATCCCTTCCCGGTCCGGAGCGCGTCAGTGATGCCAAACAAGCGACGGTCAAAGCGGTTCCGTAAAGACTGACCGCCCGAAAAGAAGTGAACGGAACCATTCTATGCGGCGGCAGCGTGGTCAAGTTTACAGAAGGGTGGATGATGTTAAAGATTAAACCGGAAATAGTCTGTCAAAGTAAAACCACAAATCGTCGCGCTAGAAGACAAGGATATGGCGTTTATAGTCCGTATTTGGTCACCCATATTATCATGTTTTTAGAACCAAAAGTGGCATTGAAGTGCGTTTTACACAAAGGTGAAATTGTTTTCTCATACTGCTGCCTTCTTTCAGTATTATCTTGAAGGGTAAATCTAGAAGTAAGTGTCGCTAAGTGTCAAATGGCTGATTTATCAAGTAAACTAGTACACACAATTTTAGTTCAAATTACTAATGTATTAGAAATATTCTTAAAAGGAATGAAATCCAATCAAGGCATTTTTCATGTTTCAAATAACTTTTTACATACATCTAACCATTAGTGCAAGATGATGGATTGATGGATGGATGGATGTTAAATATTACATATATATTATTGCATAAATATAAAGCTCAGTGATCTCCCCAATCCAAAATTCGCAAAATATACACAGCAAATTAAATACAGCGAATTAAACACTTAAGAATTTCCACATGTTATTGCTTGTTTGACTTCTATATGACCTGTGATTGGTTGGCAGCAAATTCAGGATGTGCTTTGCCTCTCACTCTGAATTAGATGGGTTAAATCATAATGGTTTAACGTACAGAAAATCATGACTGGATGGATAATTTTGACTTTATCTATTGTGCCAGCAAAAAAAAAAAAAGTTTGGTTTTCTCCAGTGCCCTGTGAAGACCCTTATTGTTCCTCTTTTGGTTGGCCAGTATTGTGTAAAATAAACAAAAATTGATTGTGATTGTGTGAAATGATGATACAAATGCTGTAGTACCAGAACGTAGTACTTCTTGTTCGGTCAACAGGTGTTGCGATAAACAAGATAGCCAAACAGACAAGAATATAGAGTGACTACCCCCCCGTGGGAGGTATACATGAACGACATTGTCATACACGAGAGGCGATGACTCCTTTTTGGCCTAGCTCTCGTCCTCCTTGCCGCAAAATGCGCTAGCCTTCCAACAAGTAGGCATCGTAAAAATAGAATGCGGGGTCCTGAAACACAATCCCCTCCCCCTCCCAAACGCCTTAAACATTCAAAAAGAATCAGTGTTGCCGTTAACTCAACGCACTAACAAGCTTGTATTTACATGTTATTTTATTTACATGCTCTGGTTCACGTGGAGCGACTAAAGGTCATCATGTTAAGGCTTGGCAGGAGGTACAGTATCTGAGGCCGGGTGCACCTGCCCACCGTCGGGTTCTGCGGGTGCCCTTTGGGTGCTGACAGCTCTGCGTATCGATGCCAAGACAGCACAGTGCACGCCACCCATCATCGCTAATTCAAGTGCTCACAACTGAATAAATGGTGGTAAAACAAGATCTCTATTAATTTTTTGGGGAATAAAAACTGCCCGAGCTAGTACATGTTTTCCTTATTGTATTTTTTTTTCATGAGAACTGCATTATATTGTAATTTAATATTGTGCTATTATCCACGTTGGTGGGCACACAAAATGTCCCCAGGCCTCCTCCCACTCGCACCGCTCTCAACAACCTGTAGTGCATCAACCTGGTTGCCACGGCAACCAGAGCGCCAACCACCACATACAGCGTCTGAGACTAAAAAGCCATCAGTAAGCGACCACTCTTTCGAGGAGGACTTTATTAACTTTAATAGCGTGAGTGCAGGCAGCGGGCGCGTGGGAAGAAAGACAAAATGGTTGACAAAAGGTTAGCCTGTTAGAAGATTGACAATATGATACTTGGTTCAGTGGTTAAACAAAAGCTAGCTAGCAGATTAAATGGTAAGCATATTGGAAACTTTTCAAAAATGCCTCACATTTTTCAGGAACTAAACAGTTAGTTAACTAGCATGAAAAAAATGGCTCACAACAGCTGTATAGCTTGCAAACATAGCGAAAGGTTACTTAGCTAGCTAGTCTAGCCTGTGTTTGTAGCTAAAAAACCAGTAGACAAAATACGCACGCACCCACACACAAACACACGCACACGCACAAACGTAGTGCTTTGAAGTCAGTCGGTCGGTCGGTGAGTACCATATTTTTTCTGACTATAAACCGGACCGGACTACAAGCTGCATCAACAAATAGTTAACAGAATATTAAATAAATTAGTATTATAAACCGCAGGTTGTAAAATTAGATATACAGTACATGATAGATGGTAGATGGAAGTTTTTTTAATTTTTATTTTATGTAAACCTTTTTCTTTTTCAAACTGCCTGGTTTAGAAATAAGAGCAGCACCAACATATTTGAAAAAAAAAACACTTGAAGTGTTAGACTACTGAACTAACACAACAGCAACATGCCTGGTTATGTTTACTAGTAGAGAGCGCTCTCTGGTGGCAAGTAAAATAGCAGTTCAAAATAAATACTCCCTAGTGTCTTCTTCTGTCTCTCTTTGTTTATCAAGAGAGTACCTCCTGGAAGCTAGTAAATAAAACTGCAGATAAGACACACTGGACTATAAATGACAGGATTCAAAGCATGAGAAAAAAGTAGTGGCTTACAGTCTCAAAATGATGGTAGTTTAAATGGTATTGCACATCCATTTCTAATGTTTGGGAGCTAACATTTTAAAGCACAAAAAAGAGATTTGTCATCTCGCACAATTAGCAAATCAAGAAATACAAAAGCACAAATACAGAAATATAATTAAAGTTAGACTTACGTAAAGTATAAAAAGTGGAGATTAGAGTTTATTTTTTTAAAACTTTGACAAAATACAAGTAGCATTCAAATAGAATGTATAGCTGGGAGACCTTGAGCAGTGAAAGGAAACAGAAGAATAAAACAAGACTTTATTACATTCATTGGCTCTCATTTTCTGAATATGTACATATGAAAAGCATCTGAATGAACTCCCTGATTAGAAGACTATTATTATAATAAAATGAGATAAAGATATAATGGTCGTATTGCTGGTAATTTAGCAAAGGTCATTGGTGGGGAAATGAGACTTGTCATGATCAACGATAAGACATTTATTAAGTGAGCGCCGATAATAACTTCAGCCAGGGATCCCCCTTTCACTTTTGTGCTCCACTTCCTGTCTAGCTCCCCGTTACATCAACCAACGTCATACAAATATAACACATGCGTATTATTACATTCATATTACATTACATTACCATACAATACACTCTTTGATGTTCCTGTCGGCGACTGAAGGTTACCCGTGCCTGCAGGACTATGAAAATGTCACAAAGGCCCGGCTTCATTTTCCGACACGTAAATAGACATTTCCCGCCAGAGCAAGCCTACTTTCGCTGACTGTGACCCGCCCGCCATGTCGCACATATTGCGACGCGCGACCCCATTGTCACCACACGGAGGCCGTCATGGTGCTACCTCATCATAATTGTGCTGTCATGAGCTGTCGCCGCATATATTTCGACTGTAAACACTCTCGAGAGAAACATTGGGCTGAGTACCTTTGAATCCAATAAGCAGCTAGCGTATAAAAAATGGACACAAATGTGGCAATACTTAAAGGGACAGTGTGTGAGATTTAGACCGTTTTTCATTACGGACTGCAGGAGCTGCTGCAGGTGCTGCATTTATCATTGTCCGTAGCTAAAACAAACATGGCCGCCTCCGCCCCCATATAATATATTTTAATGATAACTAGACCTAGGATTATATTTAAAATATACTGCTGGTCATTAAGAGCGCATTCATTTGCAAGTCTTTGAAATTAACAATCTTTAATTTATTCTTTTTTAATGAAAAGCGGTCTAATTCTTACACACTGTCCCTTTAAGACTTAAACATCCAACATGGACCAGGAAGTTACTTGATAGCTAACAAACTGAAATTCCAAACAGAAATGATGCTGAATTAGTTACAGTTTTGTCCAAAACTGTATCATCCACTTAGCTTAAGTTGTCCTCATTAGTTCAATAAGCACAGCTTTTAATCATCAGATGGACAAAAGACCAATATGATGTTTAAATCTGTTTGTTATCATCGACCCCACTTTGGCATTAGTTTACATAAACACGTTAATACTCTTAATATATTTTTGACTTCTGTGGCTAAGGAAGCCAGCTTTTAGCTATCAAACCAACAGAAGTATCTCAGTTAGTCAGTTAGCTTTCAAATAGTGTTTTCTTTTTTTGAAAAACTGTTTTATTCTGGCATGAACTTGCGTGACGTGGTTTTGTGCAGTCAATATAACATCAGGTCACGCCAGGCTCGCCTCATTTCCGCCAAGTCCTTGCTGCGCGGCTCTCTACCACCTCTTCAATTTCCTGCCACGGTGCCAGACAACGGCACGTCGTGGCAAAGGCCTTCGACTGCGCAAACAGAAAAAGCGTAAATACGCCGACAAATATATAGAGTTTAATAAATCATTGTTTGTAAGCTTTCAGCTATTCCAAGTATTTCATTTTGACAAGTCAGAGTGAGAAATCCTTGACAAGCGAATAAGAATGTGCTGTAAAATAGTGACAAATAACACAATGTATTGTTATGGCGTTGAGTCAGTGTTATTCTTTTGGCACAGGTCGGTGGATCTGCGACAGGGAAGGGTGCGCCGTTGTGGGGGTGATGACAGCTGAATTCATTTTAATGCCACCCATTGGAACGATTTTAAAAACATATAACAATTATTCAGAGGGGTTGATACCAGCTGCTCATTCTTGAATGAAGTATGCCTGATATGATCCACCACACATGTCCATGAAGCTCAGAATAGGTCTGCTTGCGTCCAGATTAAATTCACAAAAATTGCGTTAGAGCAGCTGCACGGATGGCAGGCAAAGGTTTAGACTGTCTTTCTGCCACCATTGATTTTAAGCATATCGTGAAAAATGCGTGAATATCATTAAAAATGAGATGCAAGATCGTGAAAATAAACATAGTAGTCTTGAGAATGAAGATATGAAATCTGAAGATAAGGAAAAACTAAAACAGAATATACGACATACTGTTTCAGTGTTTCCTGGAGACTGCATGAACACGGATACATGACGGATACATGGCATTTCCTACACACACACACACACACACACACACACACACACACAGAGGGGCGTCTAATTGCAATCAGCGTGCTCTGCGTGTGCAAAAGGAAATAATCAGCGTTGATTAGAAACGCTGAGTCGGATCACAGTCAATCATATCAGTTCCTGCCTCCTCCCTAACAAGTCAGGCAAAGTATTCTGTTTGTGTGTGTGCGTGTGTGAGTGTGTGAGTGTGTGTCCCCAAAAAAATGTTGCCTCTTATCATTTGGACTTGATGATGGATGATGCCAATGAGATCAATTAGTTGTGGTTTCTTCAGCGACTGGTAATGGTGTTAAATGTGTGTTCAATGAGCCGGTCTGTAATACAAAAGCACATTAGTGATGCAGGAATATAATATGAAAGATATATAATGATTGTGGAAGACATCATTTCAAAGGGTGTGTTTTTTTAATCATTCATTAAAAGCGTCAATGTAATGCCTTGGCATACGTTTGCTTAAATTATCTTTTTAATTGGCTCATTTCACCCTAATGTCTCTTTTCCTTAAACCTTATTGTTGTGTGATAATGTAATGATGTTTTTGGTCTATATTTACCACTGGTACTAATGCATATCAGTTTTTGATAAATGCACAGTATGACAAGCTAACACAAATGTGTTTACCTTTTTTTGTAAATAATAAAACAAATCTGATATAGTTTATATTCCATCCTGCTCTTTGTTGTGACTACCGTCATTGTTTTAGTTTTAGTTTTTATTAAGGGTTTTACTTTTCAATCATTTTCTTACTATCCATTGTAAAGCATTTATAACGATTAGTATTTCAATTTCTTAATGATTTTGCTTTCAATTTCTATTTTTCGCATTTCCTCTGTCCGGTAGATGTTGTTATGATTCTAATGTTTGTTTGTTTTTAAGAAATTGTGTTGACTTTCTTTGCTCACCTAGCGGACAATTCTCGACACAACATTGCTCTCTAGCGGTACTTGAAGGCATCACTACCACGTGCAGCAATGATAATTACCCTTCAAGCGTCAGAGTTTTTCAATAAAATATTCCGTTTTCGACTTCAAAAGGTTTTATCTTGAAAATCGTTAGCAATAAAGGGGTACTGCAAAAGTTGCTATGCGCAAATTTGCTACTATGGCGTTTAAAGGGTGAAGGCAGCGTTCGTCAATTATTTGCAAAGCCCCCCTTGGAAAGAGAAAACATTTTGTGCCCCTCAGACTTGCCACGCCGACCATTTTTAAGATTATTATTCATAAAAATTGTAGATTTAAACCTATATCCTTTTTAACGCTGACAAAATGAAAACTATAAATATAAAACATCTTTCAACAACCGCTTAGCTATTTTTTACAGCATTTATACAACAGAAAATAGTGCGTCAGTCAAAGTGCCTGAAAAAAAAATGCCAATCCTTATTTTATCACACATTTTATTACACTAAAAGTAAAATAAAAATAAAAAATAAATCCTTTCCCTGGGGTCATCCATGTCCCACTATTTGAGAAGGACTGATTTAAGGCAACATGTCAAGCCAAACAAATTAATTCATAGAGTCCCTTATCACAGTAAAAGGAGTCTCAAAGTGCTACACAAAACCACAAGAACAGTTTTAGGACAAAAAGAAGAGATCATTTCATATATTTTTAAAGAGTGCATGTGATTCAATTCATACGGTATAAATAACAATGTATTTTAAAATAACAATATCAATTTATATTAGCGTTATAAATTTCATTAAAAGAGTAAAAATGACCATTTTTAAAAAGTGCGGGTGGAGTTCTAATACAGTAACACATGTGTCACAACTCTTGCGTTAGCTTGTTATGAGTCCAAGAGATGCGAGTATTTTTGATGGCAGTATTCAATGAAGCTGAAGTGTTCCACAGTGAACGGGATGTCCTTCCACTTCTTGACCGTGGTCCTGCCCTCCGGTGTCTGCAGAACGAAGTGTTTGATGGCGACATTGGCTAGCAGCGCCACCTTGCGGTACTTCACCTCATAGCCCCATTGCTGCAACACAAATGCTTCCTTTGTGGGACACTACATACAGTATTTGAGACGCAAAGTTGTTTTTTGTGTAAGATTATCCTATTTGGGGTGAAATTCTAATATATTCTTTATCCTCTGTGAAGAACAACTTATATTCCTATGTATTGTCAGTTTTGACAGTACAGCAGAAGTGTATGTCTGTTATACTGCCCCCCGGTGGTTAAGGTACACAATGACAGAAAAGTCAAGCCAACTCTTTACCTTTTCGCAGTTGCTGTTGTTGCACTTGATGATGCAGCCTGGCTCCCAGTCCTCAAACGTCTTGTCCAAAAGTACCATATGACCCTTGTTATAACGATTCCTGAGAGCACAGACACTTGTCAAGAATCACTTAAGTTGAATCGAAAATAAATATTCACAAACGTGTTTTCATTTTGAAAAAACAACTCTAAACATTTTGGGGCGGCTCGGTGGAAGAGTGGCTAGCATTTCCGCCTCTGTTCAGGGACACCAGTTCAGGAAAGGCAACTATAGAAAATGGATGGATGGAATTCTCAACATTTTGCCGATTTTGTGACGTTGCAGACCAAATTAGTAATGGAATCATTACAAATTTTTGGAACATTTTCTGCACTAGCTCTTAAAAAATAACGTTTAAGGAAACAAGCTTTGATTTTTGCGTTTGTGTGATGTAGTGCATATATACGACGCCAGGTGGTGCAGTGGCGCTCTCAATTTCAAAATCTGATGGGAGTAAAAAACATTAAAAAAAAAAAAATCCAATTATGTTGTATACTTTTTTCTTCTGGTTTCATAAAAACATACATTGCCCTCAAGATATTGTGTTGATGTTCCTACCACATGTATTTACATGTATTATTATTTATATATATATATATATATATATATATATATATATATATATATATATATATATATATATATATATATATATATATATATATATATATATATATATATATATATATATATATATATATATATATATATATATATATTTTTTTTTTTTTTTTTTTTTTACTGGGCGTTGCATTACGGAGCATTTAAACATCAATAAACCTGCATCAGCGATTAAAACTTATCACTACATCTGACACTGTCAAAACTTAAAAATTAAAGTGGATTTTCAATTCAATCAATTCATACCAATTATCTCATTGGTATGAGCTGTGCAAAAAAATAATTGAGAATCACCAGGTTCGCCAAACATGGATGTGAGCTGACCTGAATTGCGGGTTGACGTTGACGTAATGCATTTTTTCCAGCAGTTTGATGTCGTCGCCTCGCGCCACCGCCGTCAAGCAATTGCCGCACAGCAGCTGGACCTTGGTAGACTGGTAACGACTGTTCTTCTCCATCATGCTCCTCTCCGCCACTCGGACTAAAATCTCCGCTTCCGTCTGGAGTTTGGCGATCTGTAGAGATAACCCAAACACTGGCGATTCGTCACTCATGTATATTTGTCGACAGCTCTATTGAGATTCAGTTAAATTCCCTGTTATGTTCTTAATTCAGTCACTGGGTCAGCAGGATCACTCACCCTCTCTCTAAATTCTCCTGGGCTCATCTGGTGGATCTCTTTGATGGCCCTGGTGGTGAGCCCTTCCAGGTAAGTGTTGAGGTGCTCGCGCCGTTCCTCGCGCCCGCCACGTTGGGCCACCAGGGAATAGTGGCTGTCTTGGGCGCGGGCGCGACCGCTCGCCTGCTGCTGGGCGATGTCGTTGGTTAACAGGCCGTAGCGCACCACCAGATTGCACTTGGGGATGTCCAGGCCTTCTTCGGCCACGCTGGTGGAGATCAGGAGGTTTATGCGGCCCCAGCGGAAGTTGCGGATGGTTTCATTGCGATCATGCTGTAGGGAAAAAAAAAACAATTGATGCCAGGCGGTTCAGGAAAATGACAATGTCTTTGAAGTTTACAATGAACATCTTTATACTACGGAATCATTAGATCCATCATGGGAAATGAACTGTTATCTTCATTGCCACCAGGGGGCACTCTCCACTAAACGAATCCAGGCATGTTATGTTGCTTTGAAGTTTACAATGAACATCTTTATACTACGGAATCATTAGATCCATCATGGGAAATGAACTGTTATCTTCATTGCCACCAGGGGGCACTCTCCACTAAACGAATCCAGGCATGTTATGTTGTTTTGGTGCAGTATTCTACCAATGCAAGTGTGTCGGCGTTACGTTAAAAATATTTTGGTGCTGCTACTATTTCGAAATGTGCAGGCAGTTTCAGTCAGTCTTGAATCCTCAAATATTTAAAAAAACATCGCAAATATCTGTTGTCACAACTCAAATTCGATGACATACGTCCAATTAAAAACATATAATGCATAAAGTATATGATAAACAATTTTGCCACAGTACTCAATCATTACCTGCGACATGCCGGCGCTGCCGGTTATGATGGCGGGCTTGATGCCGGCTAAGCAAAGGTTGCGGTTGGCGAGCACCCACTGGTAAAGGCAGGATGTGCTCTTGCGAGTTTTGCTGAACAGGATTGCTCTGGACTCCATGTTGGGACTAAAGTCTCTGAGCAGGGTGGTCTCCAGCTGCTCCATCTTTGGGTTTGTAAAACGCACGTCGTGGGCCAACATCATCAACTTGGCTCGGTTATCTGCAAGAGAGGAACAGGTCACCGATTTTGGGTTTCCACCGAGTTCCAGTACCGAATTGGAAGACCTGATTCAAGAAGAATTTTTGAGTTTGTTTGGATTCAAACTTTTTTTTTTTGCAATCTGGATCAAACCCAGATTATTAACTTGTACAAATAATGATGACATTTGAGTGATAAATATCTGAATATTTTGATTTTTCTTCATGGGCAGTGTAAATTAAATCTGGATTCAGAGCAAAAAATTGTAACTTGATCTACTGAGCTCATTAGTTCTAAACAACTGATTATGCTTAACCGGATTTTCCATCTTAAATTTGTGCAAATCACACAAACAAAAAACTAAGCAAACAAAAAAGCTTTTTTGCGCGCTCTTTTTTTCGCACACTTTTTGCATGCTTCTTTTTTACATGCTTCTTTTTTCTTGCATGTTCTTTTTATATTGTGTGCTCCTTTTTTTATTGTGTGGTCTTTTTTGCTTGTGTTTTTCTCTTAGGTGTTTTCGATTTTTTGTTTGCAATTACTTTTTTGTTTGCTTATTTTTTGTTTGTTTGTGTGATGTTGAATTCTAAACACCCGATGAATTTCAAACTCAGTTTTTAAATGTAATTTATTAATGGTGGATTACACCTGGATTCCAGAGCATCACTATTGTGTGTGGTTGACGCACGAGGATGACAGATTTGAGATTTTCAGACGTGTAAGTGCCCACCTTGGAAAAGTTTCACCAGAAAGCGGTCAGTGTCGTCAATGATGGTGGTCTCTTTGCCCTTGTAGAAGTTCCCCAGAGAACACAGCGCGTCCTCCATCAGCAGCGTGTCGTTGATCAGCAGCGCGTCGTTGTACTCGCGCAGATGCAGAGCACATTGTTGCAGTCGTCTGTCGCAAATCTCCACACCTGGATCAGAACATTGCGCATTCACATTACCTAAATGTACATTCAGAATAAGTATAACAAATCGCAATCTAATGATATTTTAGTTCAAATTGACTGAACATGTGCGATAACATTTTATGCAATCTGATTCTAATCTGGATTTGACTTGCATGATTTCATACAGTATAATTGACTTTTTTTAAAATCTTGAATATACTGAAATTGACTAAAGAACTGAATCAGATTTTTTTCTCCGATTCAAAATGTAATAAGATGTTAAGAAGCACAAAAAATTGGAACATTATAAATATGTTTTATTATTATTATTATTTTTTTTTTTTTTATATTTCACTTGAAAATTTCAAAATGAAATGCAATACAAGACCTGTCTTCTGCAGTGCGACCACATGATTCTCATACTCCTGCGTGCCAAGCTCTCTGATGACGAAGTCCTCGGGAGGCTTCATGAAGCAGTGGATGCGTCGCATCATCCGCTTCACGTGGTCCCCGAATGGATCCTACCAACATACGCACAGTCAGCTGACTTTGATAAAAATCACATTTAGAACAAAATGTTGGTGTGCGGGGATCCTACTTCCTGTCTTTTTTCCACAATGTCAAAGAATTTTGTGGGTCTGGGCACTTTCAACTTGAGCTCCTCTGCGCAGTTTTTGGTGGAGACGATGGCGCAGTCCAAGTTGGCACAAATCTGACAAACACGTGCAATTTACAATTACTATACTATGTATTAATGATGATGGTGTTGATTATGGTTATTACTGTTAAATATTTGAATTCCCTCAGTATATGAAGCACTTTTAAAGCCAAAAAATGAAGCCCAAAAGCAAGGTTGCATCCTATACTTAACAAGATGGCATCCGTCAGCCACATATGTACCTGCAATATATATTGCACGGCCTTGTCCAGACTTTTGGCTCCTCCCGTTCCCGGCGACGCCGTGAGCCCGAGAACCTGCGGCAGCCGTCCTTCGCCTTTCTTCTTCTTCTCCAAATAGAGCCTCATGATCTTGTTGTACACCGTCTCCTTGTGCGTGTAATGGCACTCATCCACCACCAGCAAGGTGATGTCTGGAAATGATCTACTGTTACTATGGCAACGTCCCTGCCACCCCTCTTTTCCGGTTCTCTGCGACCCACCTGAGAGCTCCACGTGCTTGGCTTCTTCCTCATTGTTGAGCGCGTTCAGGAGGATCTGAGCCGTGCAAATGAGGACATCTTTTTTAGACAGCACCTCGCCCAGGAAGTCCTTCTCGTGGCTGTCGCTGCTCACAGCCATCACGGCGTAGTCGCGTCCCAGAGCGGGAAAGAACTCATTGGTGTAGTGTTGCTCCACTAGGTGCACCTGGACATCAACACAAGGATGAGAACGAGAGGGCTTACTTTTGGGACACAGAGTCAGATGTTCGATGTCAGTCACTCGACAATGAGATGTTTTACTTGTCAATGAGATGTTTTACTTCCTGGTTAGAAATGCCAGTTCCATAAAACACATATTTAATAATAAAAAAAAATTGCCAATGTGCCAAACGTAGATAATATGCATTTATTTAACTGTGTGTATTTAAGTGTAAAAATATTATGATCCAGGTCCTTTAAAAAAAAAAACAAAGGCATGTAATGTTTTGCAAAAGACAATTTCTCAACAACCTGCTTCATGTTACAATTCATTTGCTCCTAATTTGAAAAGAAACTAAACATTTCCTGCCTTGACATTAATATACATTAAATTTGATTAACTGATACCTTAAGAAACTCATCAACATCTCACGTATCCCCTTGAAGTGCCTTCATGTAGCCACAGGCGTATGCATATCCCCATTTGAAAACCACCATTTTTCAAATAAAAAAAACCCAAACAAACACCATTATTGCATACATGGAACGAAAACTAGACGTACAACAGTCAAAACAATAAATTAACAAGAAAACTAAAAAGAGACTTCTTCATGATTGAAACGGTAATTTAAAGACATCAAAGAATCGGTGAGATCGAGAGACTTTCATTTGTCTTTTTTTTGTCACGCACATTTTGGCTAACGGTCGTATCTGGACAAATGCGCTTCATGGTTGAAAGACATCAAAGAAGCTGTGAGACGTTTTTTTTTTCATGAGACATTTTTCAGATTAATTTTTTGGCACGCACATTTTGGCTAACATTGTCGTATCTGGACAAATGCGCTTCATGGGTAAATGAGTAATAAGTAATCTTCTCAAAATTGAGAGACTTTCTTTCATTTGTCTTTTTTGTCACGCACATGTTGGCTAACGGTCGTATCTGGACAAATGCGCTTCATGGTCGAAAGACATCAAAGAAGCTGTGAGACGTTTTTTTCATGAGACATTTTTCAGATTAATTTTTTGGCACGCACATTTTGGCTAACATTGTCGTATCTGGACAAATGCACTTCATGGGTAAATGAGTAATAAGTAATCTTCTCAAAAGATATTTTAAAAAAACAGCGTCGATGTAGCCTATATCTCAATAATCTCAATAATTAACCTTTTGATGTGAAATGTCTCTTACGTAAAGATCAAATTATGGGACGGTACACTGCATAAGTGTTAATCAATAAATGCATTGATTTTCGAGTAAATGAACTTACAGTATTGACCAGGACCACCACCTTGGCCCCGGGCGTCCTCTGCAGGTGCTTGTGCGCCACGTAGACCGCGGCTCGCGTCTTACCCGCTCCCGTGGGAAGCCAGAAGATGACGTTCTCCCCCAGCAGAGCCCTCTGGACCACCTCTCTCTGGTACCCGTGCAGGTCAAACTCCGACATTCTGGCCAATCTTGGGCAGATGAGAGCAGAATTGGATGTATTTTAACTTTAAAAGATGTGACTACACCAAGCGGATTCGCCCCTTTTACGATCAAAAGTGGCTCGGGGGTGAATTTGGCAATCACAAGGTTGTTATATGGAGTAAGATACAGGCAGTTACAACAGAGTAAAGTCGGGTATGTACTTACAACGGAAGACAACGATTTCCTGTATTCCTATTTTTTTCCGGGTTTGCGGTATTGCCGTGTCCAAAATGTATACAGACAGATCGTATTGGGTAGTGTCGTTATTTGAAGTCAAAAGTTGAAGAAATCTTAAGTTGGTAGAGTCGCAGCGCACAGGATCGCAGCAGCATTCTTGCTCTCCTTCTCGCGTCAGGAAAGCGAAACTCACGGGGTCAACATGACGTCACGCCGAAATTTGGCATCGTGACAACAAAAAAAGTCCGTTTCTTTTCACTTATTTTTTATCTTTTATATTATTTCTGTATACTGCCCATTAATATTGTAATATGTTGCTGACTGTGTGTTGTATGTTTATATCGTTTAATTAAAAAAAAGTCCGTTTTTTTTTTTTTTTATACACGGTGGCGGACACTAGGATCATGTTTCTCACCCAGTAGGCATGTTGCTATGATCCTTTGATGCTTTGATCCTGTTGGCTTTGTCTTTGCTGTTTTGGACTTGTATCAGTTTTGTGATGGCATGCGAAGAGTAAAGATCTCCACTAGCACAGCAACGCGTGGTTTCTTCGCCTCGCCGCAACACGTCAAATAATATCGCAAACCGTGTTACACCCCTCCATAACTTTCCTCTGATCTTAACTCATAAAAACACACAAGAATATTAAAAGCGGAAGTCCACCTAAATCGAATTTCTGAAGGAACAAAAGTACAACACAAATTTTTTAGCTGCTCCCAACAGCAATTTATTTCCTTCCATTTGATTCCATAGTTTTAATTTTGCTAAAAGTAAATTACATGAGGAGATAACTGTATGTTCGTTTTTTTTCTATGTGATGTTATGTTTGTGGTTTACAATTAATTGAAGAGAGGGAACTTATTTTTATTCCACGCATATACTGTTTTTAAGAGTTTCACTTGATTGACGGATTTACATGAGGCACTGCACGGTGCATTTGAAACGTCCATAGCATGTTTAATAACTCAGAAAACGTGGCATTCATTACTGAAAAGACTGAGGTTTTGCTTTGAAGAAAAATGTGTTAGAACTGTCAGTATAACCTGACATTTTAGGGGAAATATTCCCTTTCTGATACGAGTTTATGCTTCTAATTCAATTCACATCTCGTCAGAGCTTGACGAATTCTAGCCAACCAAACTGTTGAGATAAGGCATGACTGCACAATTTATTTACTCACATGCAGGTAATCAATTAAGGTGATCAATAATAAAACATCAAGCTGGTAGCATTTCGTTTTTACTGATATTCTATCATGAATACGTCATGCTAGAGAGTGAACTTGGTGCTCTTCCGTCAATACACGTTAGTGAGCTGTTTCTTTGGGCAGAGATGGCTTCAGTTGGAGATGTTGCATTCACATTTAACTGCCAAAACACTTTATTTACCACCAATAACTTTATTGTCGTTAACAGTTATACAGTGACAATAACTGACATTTGAACCGTGACGTCATGGAAAGCTAACACTTGATGATTCAAGGAAGTAAACGTGAGGTTTTTTTGTGGATGTATGTGAAGGCAGAAAATTCTTAAGTAGCACCCAATTAATGCACTTAAAACATTTTAAGACAGGGGTACAGCAAATGTTTTTCTTTTGTACCTCTGTTCTATGTAATCACATTTTTAGCACAAAGGAGCATGAAATGCCAAGATTCGATTCTTTTTTTTTGTGACTGATGGTGACAAACAAATTCTAAAACGTTCACTTTCTGGCACAAACTTCACTTAGTGCTTTTTCATTTTTTAAATATATTTTTATATACAAAAATCGGCAACAAAAGGAAAGCAGAAAGCGCAGCAGGGAGCTTCAAGTGTGTCAGTAACCGAAGGCAACGTGGCTTTCAAGTCCCCGAGGTCCAGTTTTTGGCGACTCAGAAAGTGGAATGATGTTAAATTTCTTATAAATAAAGTTGGTTCCTGGAGTAGAACTTTGGTACGCATTTGACTCCTGCGCAAAAAACCCCCCAAAAAAACAGCTAAAAGCAAAGCAAAGACGAATTATTCATTTTTCTATGAGGCCACCGTCCTTGAGCTTGAAGTAGAAGAACTTTTCAAGCGTGTTGGCTGACTTGCAATACTCGCTGTCGGGCGGGTTGTACTCGCGGCAGTTGGTGATGATGCGCTGCAGGTCGGCGATAAACAGCTTCTTGGTCACGTAGTAACGATTTTTCAGGCGCTCCGTCATGGTCTTCAGGTCTGCAGAGAGATGCTAACAACTTAGAGCACTTTCCAATTAGCAGCAGTTTGACGGAGAACGAACAAATCTCTCCCAAAAAGTCTTTAAGCTGTTTAATTCACCTTTTGGTGGACATTTCCTTCCTATCAGTCACAGGTTTAAGGTGACTTGTGTGAATTGTTTATGATACTACCCCTGGTGGCAAAGGTGAGCACACCAGCAGAACCGGCACAGTGAATTGAATTCATGAATGAAATCATGATGTACATTATGATTTATAAGGGAAGTCAAGTCAATACAATTTCTTTACAGTAATATATTCTATGCAGCACAACCAATAAAAGCATAATATTTTGATAAATATTGCGTTAGTATGAATTAAGACGCAAAATCCAACGTTATGCTCTTTTTGGGGGTAGCCATTTTGCTGACTGAAAATGACATCACTGTTGGTTGGCTCTCAGGTAAAAGCCAATCACAGCTCAATTTCGTGAACATAGCATGATCAAACTCAGAAAACAGATGTCCCTATATATTTGAATTGATTGATCAAATTTTCCAAGAAATAATCATTAAGGGCTTGCAAAAACCTTGACTATGCTTAATATTTCTTTTAGATTAGACAGTTAAATGCTTATCATTTTTCATGTACAGTAGGTTAATCATTTAACATTTTCCACATACATAATATCATCATCCGTTTATCTATATGGAAGGAGCATCATCATACCGATGGGGAAGCGGATGATCTCATAATAATCGGGCGCGTCGGACTTCTTGACGGGCTCCATGAAAGGCCAGGCGTCAGGGTGAGTCTGAAAAAACATGCAAACACAATCATAAAAATTGGTGAAATTATCCAACAAGTATGCTATTTAATGAAGTGAAGTCCATGACTGAAAAACAATAATTTTTGCTTCTGTGCCAAAACACAAAATGTTTCATTTTTTTTAATCTGAACATGTTCCTACACATTTGTGTATGTTACCTTTATTTGAGCCAGTAGGTTCTTGAGCATGTTGTACAACACATCAGGGTCCTTAACCTCCTTCCTAAAAAACACAAATCATTCGAGTATAGTATAGTATAGTATAGTATAGTATAGTATAGTATAGTATAGTATAGTATAGTATAGTATTAGTATAGTATTAGTATAGCATTAGTATAGCATAGCATAGCATAGCATAGCATAGCATAGCAAATGATAAAATGTGTATTTTGAATGGCTTTGGAAATGAAAAGACCCTTGTTCTGACTCCAATTGAGCAATCGACTGTCAAAGTTTTTATTTAGATTGTAAGTTTATGTTTTTTTTCCATAACAAGGTGTCAGTGAAGCTTCCGGGCAAACATTGTGTGTCGACCAGCTTTGATAGTCAACTGATCCAAGCCCTGCTTATAACGTCAAAATCCCAAGTGCACTTACACTTTCTCTTTGGCGCTCGGCTTCCATCCGGTTTCTCCTAGGGGACAACCATGAAAACAACTTGAGCGCTGCACATATACTTATATTGTAGTTAGTGGACTGAGCCAAAAACACTCACGTATGCCGGGAATACTCTCCACGGGGATCTGTCTCACGCCTTCCTTGAAGCAGGTGAGGCCTGGGTAGACCTTTCGAATCTGACTCTGCTTCCTCTCAATCAGCTTCTTGATGATCTGACAAGGAATTAAGAGGAGAGTGAGCGACTTCTGTCGTTGGGGTGTGGCTCTCCTCCCCCACGTGAATAATTTTGGCTGACAACTACAAAAAACGGTCTAATTAAACGGCTAACCTCTTTCTGCCTCTTAATGATATGCGACAGCTC
Organism: Hippichthys cyanospilos; assembly: GCF_059441005.1. Taxonomy (NCBI): domain Eukaryota; kingdom Metazoa; phylum Chordata; class Actinopteri; order Syngnathiformes; family Syngnathidae; genus Hippichthys; species Hippichthys cyanospilos. The sequence goes on from NC_142384.1 coordinate 10,841,330, forward strand.
TGTGTAGGGAATTCTGGGATTCAACTCGCACTCCATCAGCGTGGCTCCCTCGTAGTCTTTAATGTAGCCCAGGTAACGACTCTTGGGCACTTTGATGTCTTTGGAGAAGCCCTGGCAAAAGGAGAAAATCAAGTCTCATTTGAGAAGAAAATGGCCAGAAAGTACAGAATTGGGAGCTCACCTGCTTCTTGAAGTAGCCGATGGCGTACTCGTCGGCGTAGGTGAGGAAGTAGAGGATGTTGTGTTTGATGTGGTACTCCTTCAGGTGGTTCATCAAGTGCGTGCCGTACCCCTGATGAGGCGAGAGGAGCGGGCATACACAAGATTTTCGTGTGAGTCTATTCCTAATGAATATTTGTAGAGCGAAAGACAGTCGATTGCTTCCATGATCCAATGAATGAAGCTTAGAAATTCAGAGACTGTGATGTGCCTCAATATTATTATTGAAGCATTGACATACATAAAGGGTGTTATTATTATTATTATTAGTCGTACTGTTATCATTTGAGTAGTAACATAGAAGTTGTGCATGTTTTTCCACCAAAATGTAGAACTCTTTGACAAATAAAAGTTTTATCAAGCTTAAGTGCTTCTTTCCCTACGTATAATAGTTTTTTTAAGACAAAATATATATTTTGTTTTACAAAAGCCACAGTGGTACGAGAATTAAGAAGAAAAGTATTATGCAATGCTAATACAAGTGTTTTTGCAAGACAGTTACAATCTTCCAAGAATTTTCATTTTTTCAAGGTAGACCTATTGCTACTGATCGAAGAAAAGAACTCAAGTTATGAAACTAAATTTGTATTTTGAATTTCCCCCCCAAGAAAATCAAGTATAATACTGAGAAAAAAAAAAAAATCAGAAAAAAGTGATGCGAAAGTATAGTCAAAATACGTGAATAATAGTCAAAGCATTAATTTCAATTAAAAACTGTGTGTATTATTCAAATAAAGTTGTTTGCTATACCTTGACCTGCTCATTGGAGGTGACTGCACAGAAGACTATCTCTGTGAAGCCCTGAGTGGGGAACATCCTAAAACAGATGCCCCCGATGACACGGCCATCTTTGATGAGGGCTAAAGTCTTGTGCTTCCTGTTTGTTGGGGGAAAAAAAAAACAAACAAAAAAAACTTAAAAATCAACAGGAGCGGGCATGCGTGTGGTATGAGACCGATGTTTCTTACGGGTCAAAGACGAGGCGCGTGATGTACTCTTTGGGCATGCGAGGTAACTGGTGTGAGAAGACGTTTTGCAGGCCCACCAGCCACATCAGGATCTTCTTGTTGGACTTCTGAGACAGAGAGTTGCCGATCACGTGGAACTCAATGATGCCGCGACGCTCCTCCAGACGGGCCGTCTCGTCGCGGGCTGCGTTGGGTGTCAGCAGGTTGGTCTGCAAACGTAAACATAAGCAATCCTGTCACCCATCGACAAACGTCAGATTTATTTTAAAAAAAAAAAAAGCTTTTTTTTTTAAAAGAAGAAAACATAATATTCAGAGTGTCATTTTACGTTATTAAGTTATTATGAGGCTGTAATTTCAAAGAAAAAACAATTATGTATCCATGCATGTTTTTGGAGTGTGGGAGGAACCGAGCTGGGAGATATTAAGCAGAGAATCTACTAGAATGAAAAAAATATTGAGAAAAAGAGTCATTAAGTGATGAGAAAATAATATATTTACATAAAAAAGTTTTTTTCTTCTTCTTCAAAAAAAAAAATCAAGATCTGTTTGAGGTTTTTTTTTTGACATGACTCAACTGACCTCAGGGCCCAGCATAGCAGCTGGATCTGTGATGGTCATCATGACCTCATTGACAAGCTCCATAGGAATGTCGCCCATCACACGAATACGCTTTGCATCCTCCAGGGTCAGCGCCTCGGGGAGTTTACGCTTCTCGCCTGAAAAAGTTGATCGGCTAAAAATCTTCCATCCAAAAATAACCGTCAAACAAAGATGCTGACCAGGAATTGGCTCGGAACCCGACGCATCCAGACCACCCAGAGACGAACCCGCACTCAGAGCCTTGGAGAGGGCAGAGGAACCCGAAACTGCTACTGGACTGATCACTGGAGAAGAAACCACTCTCATTTTACTTTATTTTTAAACATACAAATGCAAACATTCTACTTCTATTAAAAATAAAATAGCTCACTTTTACATTAAATTATCATAATATGAGGTATTAACTGCATGTGTTACCTGCATGTGCATGATTTACAATTCTATTACGTTTTTTGATAACTTTCTCAATAATAAATATTATATTTTATTAGTAATCCATTTTTGACAGATGATTTCCATGCTGTGTTGAAGTTGCATTCTATCCACTTAATATTAGGGAATAAAGTCATATCTATTCAGTGACCTTGTTTGCAAATATGATGGTATGGTATGGAATTAAAAAAATCACCCTCTTGCACCACTCACCCGTCTGATGTCCCAGCTGTGCCCCATCGGTGGCCGGCACGGTGAAATCGGCCTCCCAGATGGGAGAATTTTCCCCATAGATTTCCTCCTCTAGCATTGACAGAAACCTGTTGACAACATTGTTTGTGACTTGACAATGCAATTTGTTGAAAAACAGCATGTGAATTCTGTAACGGCTGATGCAAAACTGAAAAACTGTAGAATGTAAGGCCTCAGGCTGCAATTTCAAATGAGGAAAGAAATAAACGTGGAAAAGATCTCTTCCTTTAGGAATTTTAGTGTGAAAATGAAAATCAGCCTAGAAATATGTGCGGAGGAAATTCGTCTGGGAAAATATGGCAACACTGAAAAAAATGTGTGGGTTTGGGTAATGTGAAAAATAGTGCTCAAGATATTTAGACTGAACTGAATAGCGCAATTTGAACATGACGGTGTTTCCAGGCTTTTGACAAGTACTGTATATTGCTGTGCGCTGACCTGGGGAAGTGCGTCAGGATGAGCGTACGCTTCTCGGGCAGCAGCTTGTCCTTTTCCACGCGGAACTTTTCCAAGAGCTGTCGCCTCGTGACGGTGAAGATGGACTTGAGCAGACTCCGCCCGAAGACATGCGTGGTTTCGTAGCGCGGCAGGCTGTCGTTGCTCTGCGGCACGTGGCAGTAGCACAGCCAACGCGTGTAGTCCACCTTGTAGGCCGTGCCGTCGTCCTTCTGCGTGCGCTGTCGGTACTGCGTGGGAGTCTCCAGCTTCCAGTAGTTGAGGCAGAGCAGGAACATCTTGGATAGCTCGAACATGGTCTGCCGCTCCTTGGGCGCTAGGTGACTGAATTTGTACTGCACGAAGTTCAACACTCCCTTTGGAAAGCAACATAAAAAATACAGTTATACCTTGACTTGTCATCATCCGCAGAGTGAACTCCAGCCAGTTTTTAGCGTTACGTCCTACGCATGGCACAACTACAGGGCATGATCTGTATGGAGCGGTGTCAAGACCTGAACTCTAGGTCTACAGGGGAACCAAAGCGCCGGAACGTGTATGACAGGCGAAGGCCAAAGGTGATTATGTCAGGTAGGTTATATGAAAGTGTTAAAGTACCCCTGTAAAAAATTCACCCCTGATGTTAAAGTCCTAAAAGACCTGAAATGGAAAAAAGGAGCATTTTCTGAGGGGGAAAAAAAAACAAGTAGAATCTTTCAGGAGCTGACTTTTTGTCAAAAAGCGTATTACAGAAATACGTTAGATGAAATTTAAAATCTTAACTGAAACAGCCATGTTTTTGTCAAGAACAATGATTCACAATTTCAGGAAGAGTCCTATTTCTCTAAGTAGTAAAGTTAAGCAAAAAGTGACTTTTTTAAATTAAAAGTCAGACTTTGAAGTGACAGTTGACATTCACCTGCTCAATGTTGGGTTTCTCAAAGGGCGGACTGCCCAGTGATCCTTCTACTACCGGCTGGCTCATTTGCAGGATGCATTTTCTCAGCAGCTACAAAAATAAAGAAATAAAAAAAATAAACAATCTTGGCATAAGCTTGGTTTTCCATGGGCACTGTTTTAATGTGTGTGCTTGCCTTGAACAGGTAGAAATAAACCTGCTTGGTGTCTGTGTCTTCCTCTTTATGCACAGACATGAACAGGTTCTCTACATCCACCACCATTCCCAGAAGCCTGTTGATCTCGTCCTCAGACACATTTTCCAGATGGGACACATGATCGGCTGAAAGATGCAAAACAACAAGGCATCGGAATGGAGGTGAGAAGGTTGTTAAATGAGCAACTCTAGTGTCATTTACAGTTGAGAGCTAGAAGCAAAATGTCTGCCCCCCTTTTCCTTCTTAATTCATATTCCGCAAATGCAATGTTAAACAGAATGAGGTGTTTAGAATAGTGGGGGTGCATAGAACATATTATCGTTCATAAAACATGAACTTGACTTCCCCTTCAAACAACAAAGTAACATGCCTAGTTCTAAAAGTGTGTATTTCCTCACCAACGTTACACCACAGTAGGCCTGTTAATGCAATGAGTTTCTCCACCGCTTTCTTGTTTTTCCCTCTTGTAAAAAAGCCCAAAAAGGGCAAAGACTTAAATGAAAAGTGACATCTGTGTTCAGAACAATTCTTATCGTGATGGCATAACTAACCTTAAGAATGATGAAACTATGATAGTGACTAAACATAATTTTGAAATGTTAGGCTACTTTTGGTACACGTTATATGTGATAGTTACATAAGGTATATCACATTTTATTCATTTGCTACCACTGACTGGTATAGGTGTCAAAATTCCATTTAAACTGGGCATTTTTTGCTATGAATTTTCTATGAACAATCTCCATCCATCCAATTTTTATAGGCGCTTATTTATTTTAAAAAATATATTTCCTTAAAATAATGGATTAGATGTGAGGAGTCTGCCTGACAGCGACAATACATGGGGTTGTCCCAAAGGTTTACACGCTTGCTTTATTTTATTGGTATCAGGTGGACAGACTTGACTCCACTTTTTTTTGACAAGAACAGATTCGGTTTCAAGGAACTTGTCATGTATGTAACTGTAAACTATGCATCGGAGAACTGCGCCAGCCATTGCATTTGTTAAACTGGCATCGACCTGTTACTTTGCAACAATGCTTCAATGTCGAGTGGCCAGCCATGGACAAATGAATAATGTGTTTTAAAAACTGCAAAGCCCAATCTCTCTCTCATAGGTTGATTGCCTTAAGAATGTCCAAATGATATCTGAAATTTCATTGTAAAATTGTATAGCGACTTTTGGGACACCCTGTCTAAAAGATTTTTGCTTTTGTGTGTCAGTGGGTACCCAGAGTATGTCCACAACTGCGGCACGGCTCGCTCAGGCTGGCGGCATGCTGTTGTAGGTCTACCCGGGGAGCCGTGGGGGGGTTCGGGTTCTTCCATCCGTTGCATTTACACGTGTCACTAGCCTGAACACGAAAAGACATACCAGTGGCAATGAATGAATCGTAACGACACCCAGTGGATTTTAGTCATCACGAAGCTAAGCTAATAATAATTTTCAAATGAATTATTGGGTGTAGCTAGACAGCTAGCAGCATTGGAATTCTATCATTAGCTCCCGTTGCTACCTGTTAAAATTTATCCGCTTATGATGTTATAAATGAATAAATGTATTATTTCTAGGGGGTGCTTTGTTTAGAACTTTAGCCGGCCGAGCTAACTGGCGAGCTAACTACCTTGCAAGCGGAAAAAACGCCAAGTTTTTCGAGCTTCTTCGCCCTTGGAAAGGCTCTAACTTGGGCTTTCTTCTGGCTGGCGCGCTGCTGCTGGCTCAGCCCAGGCCTGGCCGGGTCGCCGTTACCCGAACCGGAGCCGGTCGCGACGGCGGCGCCGGACCCAGTCGACCCTGCAGCCGACTGGGCATGGAGCCGGGGTTGCAGGCCCTGCGCCGCCGGGTCCGACATTTCAAACGTCTTCTTCTACTTCACTGTTGCCGGTGAGCTGATATGCTGCGTTCGCGTTCTGCTGGGAATTTTTACAAAGAGCTGAAAAATGGCCAAATAAAACCCATTAATATCTACTTGATATGGACTCTGAAAATAATTTATCTTTACATAAATCTTTCAGAAACACTATTTCGTAAGTTGTTAAAACAATGTATAATACGTCAACGTAAAGGGCGTAACCAGCTGGCTAAAATGTCTGTAATAAGACGTTCGGTTTTCAGGGAGCTTGAAGGCAACGCGTTTTTCATGGGAATTCTGGGCAACGTAGTTGTTTTTGTTACAATTGTTTCTCAATGTTCATATAATCTTTGAACTAGGAACAAAACTTTTAGAATTAAAAAAAAAAGTTTTATTAAATGTAGCCCTTATTTATGAGGCTGATCTGCAAACCTTCAAAAAATATAGTTCATTCCCAGAATGGACTCAATGATGCGTCTTAACAGGAATTAAACACCTGAGAAAAAAATCAGTAATTTCTCCAGGTTTATTGGTAAAATTACATGTTCTTTTTCCACCCTCCTTGTCACTTTTCTACTCTTCTACGCGTGATACAAATTAAGAAAATTGCCAAAGCAAGCAACTCAGTTCACAAGAAGATGTGACAGGAAAATGTAGTTGAGCATCTCAATTCACAAAGATGATGAGACAGAACCAGTGCATTTATTACCATCAATTCAGAAAACAAAATTAAGACATCGAACAAAAACAAAAAATGAAACGTCAGAAGATAATGCTGAGAAAGATGAGGAAGATGTTTGTTTTTGATTGGTTATTAACTCCACAAATGTCTATACAAATACACAGAAAACCCAATCTTAGATGTTATTGATGTTTAATTTTCAAAGTACGCATGGGTAATGTTAATGCTAATGAAATATTATTTTGATAGTTGAATAGTCTAAAAATAAGACAAATCATAAAGTGTTCAACAAATGTTATAGGACAATATTGCGGCTACACAGTTCTACCAAGAAGGAAGTTTGCCTGTTCTGCATCTTTTCATTCCTTCCTGTTGCATTATTCTTCTAGACAAATACGGAAACAAAAGGAAGTGAGCTTTCATGATTTCTTTTTTTTTAATAATACCATGACTGGGATGTTTGTTCCCCTAAGAGTCCACCATCAAAAGTGTGTTTTTTTTTTTTTTGGAGGGGGGGGCTTTAAAACATGATTGGTCACCAGGCCGATGATGTCGTCGGCCAAACAGTTTGTAATTTCCGCCTTGTTTTGGTCCCATCGCTGTGACATTGTTTGACAGCTGGCTATCTGGTCCGCTTCATCCGAGCTGGTTAAGTGGCTGGGATCAACTGACGTGGAGGGAGCCTCGTGAAGGTTAGTTTCCCCCGCTGCTGCCCCCACAACACTGACCGCCACGGCCCTGGGGTGCCGCCTCCTGCAGGTCCACGCCACCTCGGGCCCGGCCACCGCCACCCGGCCCGCCCTGTGGCTCGTTCTTGGGGAGCTTCTTGGCTGTTAAGATCACAAGTGGGTTGACAAGTTTTATTAAAACTACTTGCTAAAATATGTGGGATACGTTTGTATGGGATGCTACTTTATTTGTAATAGTAGTAGTCAAAAAGCATACCTTAAGAGGTAAAAAGAAAAAAAATATATATTTTAGGAACATTGCATACACATGAACTACATTTAACTAAAAAATACTTAAAAATATCAATGCCAAGTTAAAAGAAATTAAAGGGAAAGTTCATACATATCTTACCTATAGCCATAAAAATCTCATTCACATTCATGGCGGTCTTAGCCGAGGTCTCCATGAAGAGCAAACTGTTGTCATCTGCGTATGCTTGTGCTTCCTGATGACAACGGAATGCAAAGACCCCCAAGTGAGCACCCTTAAAAGTATTCGATAGAAAATAACAAACCCACTTATGTCTTTACCTGGAAATCGACAGCTCTCTTGTTGGCCAAGTCTGCTTTATTCCCTGCCAGAGCAATAACAATGTTTGGGCTGGCCTGTCGCTGCAGCTCTTTCACCCAGTTCTTTGCCCGTGTGAAAGTGTCCTTAAAAAAAACAAAAAAACACGGAATGTTCATGACATCAGTATTTTTTTTAATGCGCTACATATGATACTGACATAAAAAGCACAAAGGTCTGTTAAGAATAATCATCAACCTAAACTGGTGATCAAGGGTCAACAAACTACCGTATTTCTACAAGTACAGTTCGACCTCGCTTAGAAGTTGACTCCGCCTCCTTTTTTTTTTAAACTTCAATTTGGGTGGATTTTACAAAAACATGAGTAAAAGTCTACCCCTGACTTTTGTGGTTACATAAATCATGTAAATCAATCATTAAAACACATGGCGTTGTGTTATTAAAATGACGAAATTACACTACTTTTAGAGGCATTTCTACATCGTATATTGAGTAACACAGTGGTTGGGGGGGGGGGGGGGGGCAAGACTACAATGCACGCGTGAGCATAGATGCAAATGCTTAAACTAATGTTGCAAAAATAAAATGATTTGAGGTTTCAAGGCTTTATTTTCTTGACACAGCTGAATATTAATTTGTTTAAAAGCCCTAAAAGTCATCCTCATTTGACACGTCAAACAGCTCCTCCCATTTAACCCCCGGGCGCCGTCTTTTTCCTTCTCATCATTTGCGCAAACATCCTTGTCACTTTTCTACAAGTCGCCATCTTCGGACCCGTCCAATTTGTTTGAAATGGAGGTGGAATATTATCCCAAGCTTTCTTTACCCAAATGACGACGATTGTGAGATCACAGCGTGTAACGTTGCCCTTCACTGCCCCCAGGTCTGTTTTGAGTTATGCGGTTATAAATCGACCTCCCTAATATGAGGGGGAAAAAAAAAAAAAAACTCGACTTGTACTTGGAGAAAGTACAAGTGCAGTACTGTGCAGTATCTTATCACTCACTGTGTTGGTGATGTCATACACGACAATGGCAGCCTGGGCGCCCCTGTAGTACATGGGTGCCAAGCTGTGGTAGCGTTCCTGGCCAGCAGTGTCCCAGATCTCGAACTTCACTGTTGTGTCATCCAAGCATACTGTCTGCGTGAGGAAGGCCGCTGCACGGAGAGAAAAGGAAAGACGGTTATCAACATTACATTGCCTACAGTGGAAAACAGGCCAACTCGAAAATTAGTTATAAAAAGTCGAGAGTAATTTTAGAAATGGAAAAAAATATTTTTTCCTTGTTCTTTCCCTCCAATCGAGTAATATATCATCCTTAAATATTTGTTACGGTGACAGGCCTGGCCATGCTAAAAGTTTATAAGTATAGCGCGGGGTGGCTGCTGACTCAGGTCCTTGTCACATGACAAAGGAAACCAAGCTCTCACTTCCACAACACATACTTCAACACTTTTTTTTTTAATCTTTGACCAGCACTGCTGCTGACGTAGCAGAGTGTGAAAGTTAAACCCACCTCCGATTGTGCTCTCTTGGTATTCGTGGAACTGGCCTTTGACAAAGCGTAGCACCAGGCTGGATTTGCCCACCGCCGACTCGCCCAGAAGCACCAGCTTGAACTGGCAGATTTTGTTGCTGGCCGCTGCGGCGCCGTTGGTCCGCGCGGGTCCGCCTCGTCCGGCCATAGGTGGGGCTTTAATCGGGGTGGGGGGAAAGTAGAAAACGAAGCGGCGGGGTGGCCGGGGTCAGTTAAGGCAGGAGACAAAAGGAAGAGGAGACCAAACCAGGGGAACTGAAAAACACAAGTACACATACATTAAAATGATTCGGTTCAATTTGGAGTTTTTTACTTTGTCGTGGTTCAGCTGTTAGTCAACACAAATACCTGACATATATGACAAATACCTTTTTTACCATAAATTGTTTCCTGCACCTCCACTAGTCTCTGCTTGATATTCCATTTGTGGTACTGGTGCAACAATTAATCGACACCTTACAAAATCAGTCATTAAGAAACCTAAAATTGTCTAAATGTATAAGATCCTCAACAGGAAACATTCTCAGATTTCTTTAGTCTCCAATAAGCAGACTGATAGCAATAAGCATGGTGTTGAATTGGATTAAGACATTTGCAAAGCAACTTTACTACTTTTTCTGACATATTGCGAACCAAACCAGCAACCTAATAAAAACATGCTTTTTCATAAAGGAAAGGACAGTTAAAAATTCTTTGAAAAATCTGATTCATCAATTAACAGTTTAGTCAACTACTAAACATTAGCTGCTTCCCTAGTTGGAAAAACAAACTACTGTGCAGTAAAAGGTTTATTATAGCACTTTAATTGATCAATGTGCTCAAAAATCATATTTTGAAAAGGTACTCAAGAGAGGTACTCAAGAGGACTTCCTGTTACGGACATTTACCAGCATGTGAGTTTTGTGGCCGTGCGTGTGCTATAAAACCTGAAACTCAGTGGTACGATTCAGAATGCTGCACTTGCACGAAAATGTTGCAAAACATGGAGATCCGCCAGCCACAGCGCTCGGCAAAAGGACAGGAAACGCAGGAAGTGGAAAGCCAGAGTTTTTTTTTTTTTAAACCATTGAGAACAACAAAAAGTCGGGATAAACCTCAGCTGGGTCACATGGTATGAGTGGAGAGGCGTCAAATGTGATGAAAGATGAATTTAAAATATCACGGCTGATGCAATCAACTTGAGTTTAAGTGCTGCTGAGCCTGGCTTAATCTTCACCATGTGACGGGAGATCACGACCCCCTCCATAAAATATTCAGCAGCAGCCAATCACGAGACTCAAGTGTACCTAAACTATCAAACAACTAAGCTTAAGATTTGAAATTGTCATTTTGGGGATTTTGAGCTTTTATTGTGTTAAGTACCGAAAGTCCATCATTTTGTCCAGGCATGTTTCATAAATTGATCCTTTTTAAAATCTCTATTGAAACTGTAATTCAGAAGTAATGTCTGAGTTTCATTGGTGACATTTTTTTTTAATTGATTGTTTTGTTAGATTCATGTTATTTCTTTGACCACCGTGTTGTTTCAATAGTGGCGTATAATTGGCCTTGGAATTTACCATTCATTTTTTAAAGTGTTTTGGGCATTTTTGTTACTATTCATATTAAACATGCCGTCAATTTGTAATCACTTTTCTTCTTTGGTGATTTCCAAGGAGGTTGGTTTATAATATCTGCAACTGTAGACACAAGAACATAGAGCTGCTTGTTTTGACATTAAATGACTCCTTGCCACCCTTTAGATAGGCCATGTAACTACATTAAAAAAAAATGAAGTAACGTGTGATGCTAATTAGTAGACAAACTGTCATATCTCATTGGTCAAATTACTTGCATTTTTTTTTTTTGCAGAGACCATTTTTGTACAGGCCTGTTTTATTAAATTGCCTTTGACCACCATAGTTTTTTTTTCTTTAACAATGTTGCCCATGTGTGTAGGTGCAGCTGATATTTTTCCATTCGGCAGTTTTTTTTCTCCTCCTGGGAGCTGCTCACATCAACAGATGCTTTGCTTGCATCCTTAATGGACCTCCACTGGGAAGTGGGTCAAAGTGAGAGAGAACGAGAGAGGAAGGCAGAAAAGAGAGTGGGACAAAGAGGCAAAAGAAAAGGCAGGAAGGAGGAGCCGTCAAGAGGGGGAGAGCCACTGATATATTCATAATGGCCTCCTGTACAGGATCTACACACTCAAGTATTTGACGCAGTTTTGTTTTTCAGGTTTACAAAATTCACATGATCGGCAGACTATGAGTAAGCATGGATTTAATTTTGTCTAGATGCCTTTTGGCGGTTTTTGCATTTGAACTCTTCAGTCATAAAAATTGATAGTTCGGCAACAACGAGGCACTCAGCTGTCTATCTGGCTAGCATTGGCTTTCGAGGTTCAGGGCGAAAGTTTAGGGATGGGAACCTGGTGACATAACTCGGGAAAAGCAAACAGGAAAGAACATCAACAGCAGTTAACAGCAAGGTCGAAAGGGAAGGAAAAAAAATCTCTGGCATTTCCTTTTCCTCTGACTTCTATAAAAAAAAGCATTGAGAATCAAGAGAACAGATTTGATTTCTAATATAACTAAAAATACGACAAGAACAAAACTCCACATCTGTTTTTGAAGCATTCCAGTAGACACCAAAAGCAGAATGGCTCACATCTAGTCGAAAACGTAGTGATTTATATAGAACTGTCCATTTCTGTCGAACCTTTTTTGTTTTGCTTTCTGTTCACATAAAAGATGTGTCACTGCTTCAAGAGAACAACGTCCAACCACCATAAACATAACCAGAGTGGCTAGCCCCAAACTCAGCGGCAGTTTCCTCATCTTATAAACTCATAAACCAACACTTAAAAGATTGTACAAGAATGTTAGAAGCCCATCGACAACAGCACAGCGCATTAACCGCCATGAGCTTAATGACAAATCATAATAAATAGATGGATAGTGTGAATTTAATCAACTCGTGAAGGAATAAGAGTTTGGGTTATAGTGTTTTATATTAATTTGCATCATGTGTTAGTGATTTCAAATTATAATTATAGCTCATGAGAAAAAAATGGCAAAATGGTGGAAAACATCCCCATAACAAGCTGTATATATGGAACAATTCAAGAAACATTTGCTTGCGTTAAAGTGTTTATATATATATACTCCTCAGTGGAAGTTTAAACATAAACAAAGAGGCATACAAAACACAAGCTTTAGGAGACAAGCTCGACACTAACCAGAATGGCATAAATAGGGTAAGAGAACTAGCAGTGATGTTGCGGTAATTAAAACAAGTAAGGGGGGGGGGGGGGGGGGGGGGGGTTTAGAATGTTAAAGAATGTTGCGCCCTATGTACATATAGATCCCAATCACGTGGTTAGATTAAAAAAAAAAAAACGTATTGTTCAGGGGGCTGGGCAAAATGTGAAGTTGGGCTATAGTTTGGAACCACTGATTTATGCAATCGATGTGTGCAGCAACATTGGCTGACATAAAATGACAATTTTCATGCCTTTATTCCGAGATGCGCATACTTTTGATATGGTTCAGTGAAAAAGGCCCAAAAGGCCCAAATTTTAAACCTACCAATCAGAAAGTGTGAGTTGCGAACAATCTGTCAAACTGACTACGTGACGAGAAGGTGAAGGCTTCAATCAAATAACACATGAGCTCATTGAGGGTAGCTGTACGATACTTCGGATACATTTTATGCTTGCAAAAAAAGTGTTATGCCTTACTGTGATGCCCTCATGGTGAGCTACTGTAATACTAATTGCATGTTCCAGCCGTTTTTCAAATATGGTAATAATACAGAGCAAATGGGGAAAATTTGCACAGAAACTGCCCTAAGGCTCTCACCCTGTCAAGATTCTACAACTAAAACATTCTACAATTAACAGGTTTCAAGACAGATTACTATACTTAAAGGTATTTTCTGCACATTTTGCATTTGCATTTTTTTAATGTGTGTTTAATCGTTTTTATATTGTGTTTAAAAGTGTGTTCTTATACATTTTCATATATTTAAAAGGTGTGGGAGAGAAAATAAAGGTAAAACAGACTACAGTGGTCTTTTACTTTCTGCACCTATTGCAGATGATTCTGGAAGGTATCCAGCGCGATAAACGGGGGATCTCGATATTTCATGGTGTGCTGTATGCATATAAGTAGCTTACACACTGTCAAATAAAAATGATCGCTTTAGCGCTCTAGCACTCAGGCCAGCAAACAAGCTAACGTCAGCTCCGGCCACTTTCCTTAGCCGATGTTGCTATCCCGTTAGCATCATCAGCTGAGCAACGGCGAAAGATATCAGAAGGAAGGAAGCTCCCTCCCTCAGAAAAAAAAAACAACTTCACATTCCGCTTACGTTAGCAGCCTGACATCAAAGTAACGTAAACGCAATTAAGCTAAAATACAACTCGGTGAATCCTCTGCTTTGTTATTGTGGTCTAAAATTCTGTCTTTGGCCGGTGCAAAATATGAAAGTCGTATCATTTTTTTTGCTGGACGTTCGGTACGGGTCTCGGCTACCTAGCGAAGCAGCCCGGCCAGTTGGACTGAGAACGCGTTTGAAACATGAGCAACGTCTGTTTGATAGTCATTAATAGATAATCAACTCGAGTTACGACGCGCTGGTTCGTAAGAGTTATTGGAATAGATTTGACTTACATCACTTTTTCTTCTTTGGCTGCTCTCATCCGCCGTCTTCTTCGCCGTCTTCGTTTTGGGCTCTGTGGCCTTTCCTTCCGGGAACCGCCTACTTTTACGTCACCGTCTTTCTAACCAATGGAAACCGGACGCAAGACGTCTCGCGTTAGTTTCGCGAGACTTCAACATTTAGTCGAAGTATTATCTATTTTTTTTTTTTTGCTGTTATGTTCTTATTTTATATTCAAAAAATCAATTAATTTATAGGTAAATGAAAAAAATGATCGCTTGGAAAATATTCAAAAGTATTCATGAGAGCGATCTAATTATTCATAGGTATAAGTCAAAAACAGGGTACAAAATATTTTTTCTACGGTATTAAATGTCCCGAATGGACATCTCAAAAGTGACTAAAATAGTAACATTTAATCAGCTGCAATTTTGGTTATTATTAACATGTGACATCAGTCTCCCATCTCATATAGTATCTTAGCTATGGACCAAACACTATCTTATTCGTTTTTTTTTTTTATTTACCCTCCTCTTGAAGAATTTAGTAAAACAGGTTATAATCACATTTAAGGTGATTTATATTGGTGTCATTCATTTATGTTCCAAAAACTCTTCACCGAGGGTTTGTCGACTTTTAATTTTCACAATAAATGAATAGGTCAACTAGTAACTAGTTTGTTGTTTTGAAATCTTTACTACATGGGTTAATAAATCATTTTAAATTTTGATTAAACTGAAAAATAAACACTATTCAAAGGTAGTGGAACTGTGTCATCCATTTGTGGTGCATAATTTCAACGCTCATGTTGCAGCCAATAAAATCTAAAGAGCCAATACAATTTAAAGATTCTATTTATGTTTCCTCTTTAGTTGAAGAATTCCAAACAATGATTATGTTAAAGGAATTAGCCTTGATGGGTGATCCTGGTGTCTGTTCTTATTGCCATCACGATGGATGATCAGCCCCAGGGAGGAGTATAGAGAAGCAGGGTGGCGCATGGAGCAAGTTGAAAATAGAGTCAGTCAGTGAAGGGAGAAACAAGAAGTGAGCCTCCTCTGTGCTGCTATTTTTCGATTATAGCAGGATGATTCTCCGTGTGGCCATGCTCTTGCTCTGTTTCTCTCAACTAGCCTTGATGGAGGTCCCATCCACAGGTGAGAATTTGCAAAGATACCACTATTCTTTTCATGGCATTTCTTTGCATTGGATTGGGTTTACAGTTTCTATTCAAGATCAACTTTACTGTCATTTTGCATCGAACTAAATACTAATCATTAATACAACTATAAAATTAAGTCAACCAACTTAATATAAAGACAGAACAATACAGAATTGCAATACATTTTGCAATGGATTACTCATTCAGCATTTTAATGCTGCAAAGTTCACTTTTATTGCAAAATCAAGATTTATTTTGCATCCTATTTGTAAAAAATAATATGGCTTTATATCACTCAAGTGTAAAAACAAGTTAGACAATGTACTACTGTACAGTATATGCAATAGAGACTAAGTCATGGGAACTGTTTTAAATTGTGGAAAAAAATTAACCACTCCTTTTTAACATTTGTTAAAAAACGAAAGGTTAATAATTTAACACTTTTGAGTAGGATGTAAGTATCAATTTCTGAATTCACTTTACTGGGTCTTTAATGCTGATAAATTAGAAATACTCACATAATCCTTTATTAACAATATAAACAATATAATAATATAATATGTTTTGATAGTAACAGCAATTTATATTAGCACATGAATATATATATATATATATATATATATATATATATATATATATATATATATATATATATATATATATATATATATATATATATATTTTTTTTTTTTTTTTTTTTTAATGTTGACATCTCTGCATGGGTTTGTGCATTCTATTGCTCTTTCAACATGTTGCAAATTTTGCCTTTGACAGCAAACTGATTTTATTTTGCAGGATGCAACAACTGTAGAACAAAATTACATTCCACAAGCATGCAAAACGCCAAACAGCCTAGTTTAAAATTAGAGTTGGACTCTGTTGGACAGGGGATACATGTAGTTATAGACGATCATGCCAATTTCACTCCAAAAAAGCAGTTGTCCAATGAGAAAACACTTGAAATATGATTCATAATGTTGCTTTTCGTCTTATCTGATCTGTCGCTTACAATTATGCACAAACTCAATTACTTGAGTTCCGTCTGTAGATGCAAGCCAAAATGAACAAAAGTGAAATTGTTCCTCCTCTAATGACTGATAAGCCTTGCAGAGATGTTTGCGTTGCAAAGACCTTGAAACCGATCCAGACGGAATAGATTGACTTCTACCTCGCCTCAAAGGTCATTTTAACTTCCTGCAGCAGGGACTTTGTCTGGAAGTTTTAGAAAACATTTTGCTGCAGAAGTTCAACATCCAAGGTGTACATCACTCAAAAAACGTTTTAAATGCATTCAGCAAAGATATTTTTTGCTTCACTTTAATGGATGATGTGCTGCTATAGCATAATTGCTAAGTTCCTTCATGTTCCAATTTACTCTTAAATTGAAAAGACAACTCCACTATTGAACTCATGGTATTAAAAAAGCATTGAATTACAATATTGCACCACTATTGAAAACCTCTAGCTTAAAGGGTTATCACACTGTGACACTAATGTTATCCATTAGCCTATCTATGGCATTTTCCATTATTTGTTAGTATCAAACGCATGCTCACACGGAACTTTTCAACTTATACGTGAAGGAACCACTGTATTTGCACTTTATTTTATTATAGGGAACAGAAATATTATTGGCAGTGGATTTGGCTTGTATTACAGTACTATGATTCATTTTTGACAGCTTAAATCATGTCTTTGCACGAGATTTAGTTTCACCCAAGCATAAAGAGTGATGTTTTTCTTTCTAAAATCAGAACATCGGTTATCATCACCGTGTTAGAGAGCTGCTCCCTTTGGGCCGTTTCATGAATTCCTTTGACATTGACAGCCACTTCCGAAGCCAAAATCCATAGAAAAGACACTTTATCAGTGGTCTCGGTGGACGCACTGGAGAGTTGAACTTTTTCTGAAGGAATTTTATTTTTATGATGTAAACAGGGGCCTTGAGATATATTTTATATCCTAAGTGTTGCTGTTTTTGAGGGTAAAACATACCTATGTGATGTCTAGATACCGTATAAACGTCCCGCGGAAACCAAATGCTAAATTTACTGAATGCATAGTACTAGTGTGTTTTTTTTAAACACACTTGAGGCTAAGGATCATGCGGAAACTGTGTGATTTTAAACGATTTCACAGACGTACCAGATGGACAACTGACCCTCGCTGTTTCTTTTTGGAGAAGCCACCGCCCGACCACAACATCACAGCATGGCCATTCCTCCAGTGAGTGGGGACACGCCCGGCCTGAGCACAACCCCAAACGGAATGGCCGGAGCAAAAATCGCCCAATTATACAAGTTCATGCAGTACATAGCATTTTGGGTTCAGCAGCTGGTGATGTCTTTTTTAGCAAAAAAAAAAAAGAAAAAAGAAAAATAGATGCCCTAGTGTGGTGACATCAAATCGTCCAAATTGAATCCAGCACTTATGTATATTGTTTTTTCTATGGTGATCATCACCCTGTCACAGAGTCCAGATTTTGTGTGCATATTTTTTCAACCTACCTGCCAAGTTTGTGTGTGGGTATGTTTAAAATCAGTTTGGCAGTGTGTCAAATCAGTTCATCATCTCAGCATTCTAGGTATTTTCCAGTTAATGAAACTTAACTCCATGTTAAACATCTGTTCTTTAAGGCAATTGCACGCACTCTTACCTCATAGATGCCGTAATAAGGTGGATCCATGTATAAGTTACACATTTAATCTTGATGAATGCACTTAAAACCATCAACTGACAGTTCTATTGTGTCAAGTCATCCACAAAGGCATTATCAACTTTGCATTTTAATGTAAGTTTAAATGGATGTGACATTAGTATCAGTGTCTCTCACAGTGTGAACAGTTTCTTTGAGTGTGTTCATTTCCACTGTTTTAATGTAATCAAGTGGCAGCTCTGGAGGAAGGAAGATGTGCAAAAGTTGCTAAACAGCTAAAGACAAACTTTCTTCTACTTTCATTGTCAGATTGGATTTTTGGACCATTATATTGCATATGTGGCATAAATTACTTTAAAAATATGTACAGCCCCCCCCCCCCCCCCAAAAAAAAATAAAATAAAATGGACGTGAGGCATTGAAATGAAAGGGACTTTTTCTTCAGAGATTACAATGACAAAATATTGAAAATACACAAAGATTCGTTTGTACGGCATGACCTAGCTCTAGACCCCATCTTGATGGCCGCCAAGGCTATTGTGAAAAGCTGCAATATTGGCCATTTTCCGGTTTAATCGACGTGCAAGAAAAAAAAAATCTGGCTCAATTAGATAAATAAAGTTGATCATATTATTTTCAACCATCTAGCCGCTTACTAGAATTATGTAATGTCATATACATGTATATGGCTCAAGTGGAAATGATGTAACATTATGTGCACTTACAGTATATGCCTTCACAAAGTCTACAGATTTAACAAACATTTTTAATTTATTGTCATATTACATTCCTTTGACCTTCTATTATTCATTTTGTAAGTGAGCACAATTCAAAAGGCTATGCAGGTTCTCTATTGTATTGTCTAACTTTGTTTTTAGACGTAGACTTTTCAATTTTATGAGTCACTCTGTGTCTGAGGTCGCACAAGGCCCAAAACGTTTGTGGGTTCTCACCCCTGTGCGTGTCTTCCACACGGTCTCGTGCTAAAATTAGGCCCCTGCATCAACTAGAAAGTAACCATTAGTGTGTGGAACATAATCTTGAACTACTGTGTGCTTCAATTATGTGATTTGAAGCACATGTTACCCCAAATTTCTCTTTGCATATTAGCAAGATTGTTTGCAGAATTTCTTGGCATTCTCCCTGTGTCGATCTGTCAAGATGTGTAAGCAGAACTAAAACCAACCGTTTTTTATGTTTGTTTTGGACAGAGGATGTCTACTACAGAATCTCGGAAGAACATTTCAGGGCACGCAGGGCCGTATTAGGCAAAGGACTGTCTATTGACACTCTGACAAACAACATGACCAGTGTGGTGGTAAGTGTGAACAATTGCAGATCAGTCTGGATATCAATAACATTACATGTACGGTTTTGGTGGAATGCAGCTTGCCCACTTCACAGCTCTGGGATTTCTACCACCTGTCTGGACTGAAGGAAATTGTTTCATGTCAAACACTGTCCTGTTGGTAGATTTTAAGGGGAGATGAGTTGTTTCAGTTGGTGGCGAATCAAGTGCTGTGTCTGTGCTCAAGCTCACAATGGTGCAAAATGCCCATTTTAAAATAAATACCCTAACAAAGTCAAGTCAGCCCCTGCACAGATCTTGGCCACGAATTGTTTCAGTCATAAAAATAGAGCCGTGTGTTAAGACAGCTCGCTTAATGCTAAACCATAATGGGAAATGCCATAGATGGGCTAACAAAGTGCATCTCTGTAGTGGTTATAAAGCTTTAAGCAATGGAATAGTTGAGCAGAAACAGTGCTGCAACAAATGTAGACAGACAATATGACTATGTGTGCATGCATGTAAATACATATCATGGCTCAACTTGCCAACATCACATGACCAAACTCAGAAAGCAGCTGTGCCAAGATTGTTAATTTCCTGAGGCTTGAGCAACTGTGCGCCCACACAAACACAATGTTTAGCAGACTAGCATGTATTTTAGACTAGTGACGCCAAATAAAACTACACTTCCTCCTTGAAAAAGGCTTTTTTTAAAATATGCCTTATATACTTATAATTCTGATCTATTTCCTAGGTTTTGAGTTGATATCCCCAAAATATACATTAATATTGGCCTTGTAATTTCTTTGTATTTCATCAATATAAAATTCTGCCTTTCCATAGGCTAATAACTCCCAATTGGTCAGTGATTGATGACTATACTATAATGTGATTTCATTTCACTCCTGTTGTTTTGTTAGGAGGATGGCGGTAAGTATTACATGTGGCGCCGCTTCGGCCCAGACGACCTGAGAACACGGGAGCTGTGGGTGGACATGAGCGACGTCGGGCAGGGTCAAGTCCGAGTGCACGGCATTCTGTCCAATTCCTACCAGCAGGCTGCCGTGAGTCTCACGTGAAAAACACAACAGTGATTATGATAAAGTTTCACTGAATTAAAATCCAGAGTAAAATATTTTTAGAATGTGGTATCTAGTAAACCTATTCGAATGAATTCCTCTCATGGTAAGCATATGAAAGGCGACTTGTTCTAGTCACATGTTTCTTAACTGTCCTGTCCTAAAAAAGAAAAAAAAAAAAGGTTCTCATGCATGAACCTCAACGACCTGGTGACACACCGCTCAGCCCTGTCTTTGCTTCGATTGTTTTTAATCACCGCAAACATTGCATCAGACTTGGGAGGAAACATTTTGCTTTTACAAATAGCTTGCAAATGTTTTGTGTAATCCTGCTAATGGGCTGCAGTTGGGAACCTCCAAAACACTATAAAAGAAAAACATTTTCTGAATAGATTTTTTTTTTTTTAGCAATTCAAGCATGTAAACATTTGTGACGAGCATTCATTTCAGTTATTCCTTATAAAGTGGCTGGTGTTATGTGTGTGTTTCCTTTGCAGAAAGTCGCTTTGTCTTTTGACTTCCCCTTTTATGGACATTACCTTAGACAGGTTACCATAGCGACGGGAGGTAGGTTGAACATTTTAGAAGTGTGGGGTGGAATTAGTTGCGAAATGTCACCAGACTGACAGTACGGAGTTTCTCTTTGTTCACTTAGGGAGCTACTGTACTTCAAACCTGCGGGCTTGAAAACTAGCGGGATACCGGACCCGCGAGCCCATTGGCTTAGAATACACTATGTGTGGATCAGGAAGAGTCTTTATTTCTTTTACTGTTGGGAAAGTATAGTCTCAATAGTTTCCTGTTTCTTGGAATATAAACAAGTATTAAAATGGAACTATTGAATAGTAGATGTAACTGTTTAAATCTTTTCTTTTTAGGGATAAGGCAACATCAGAATTTTGTCTTCTTTAAGAAACATTCCATGCAGACAAGAGAAACATTAACCATTTAGACAGTAAATATACTATATACTGTAAAATGATTTTTAATCTGTTAAATTATTTTTTCTTTGAGAGGGTTAACATTAGTTTCTCTTTTTTTTGTTGTTGAGTATTTTATTGTTTTGCTGAAAAAGTGCTCATTTTCAGGTTTCATCTTCACCGGTGAGCTTACTCACCGCATGCTGACTTCCACACAGTACATTGCTCCACTGATGGCTAATTTTGACCCCAGCCACTCCAAAGAGTCCACCGTGCAATACATGGATAACGGTACAGTGCATTGAGGCATCCTCTTTGTTGTAACTGGTACAGATTTGCGACATCCAATGCTACATTTTTTTCCAATAATGTAAAGTAATGTTTTAATTTTAATTGCATATTTACATGTAAATTCAGAGAATACAATAAATGTTCACGTTATTTCATGTAACTAAATGTGAATTTACTCATGGCGTCTTCTGACTAAAATGGGTGCTTGCCTGTTCAATTTGGGAAATTAATCGTTGAGAATTTTTGGCCTGTTTTGGTGAACATGTCCACACAATTTAATGTCAATTAGTGAAACTACACAGGTTTTTTTTCCCCAAAGTACACTACTGAGGAAATTTGCCCGAAAATGGCTGCTTCAAATCTAAAATGTAAGTTTAAGGAACGAGGCCTTGATGGCTTGGTTTATAGATTTTACATCAATCTATAAACTATTGGCATGGCATTTTTTTTCTAACTTTTCAGGTCATTCAACTGGGTTTTTTTTGTTTTTGTTTTTTGTTTTTTGGGGGGGGCGTGGATTATTATGCTTACTATTTTGCTTGTTTCCTCCAAGGTGAGGTGTTTGTGGTCCAATGGGAGCGGGTCCGACTATCGGGCAAAGAGTCCGCAGGGGCCTTCACCTTCCAGGCTGCACTTTACAGGACAGGACGCATCACTTTCAGTTACAAAGATGTAAGACATGTTATTAAAAAATTCAAAGTTGACACCAGAATTCATGTTGGATTTTTTTTGTGGTTTCTGTAAAACAGGTAAAGCCCAATGTTATTTGATTCATCCTGTACAACCATCAATGTTACATATTTAATTCAATATTGTGTGGACCCCATCTGAAACTGTCTTCCAGATACCCCTCCCTCCCGTTGACATCGGCCCAGTTAATCATCCGGTAAAATCTGGCCTCTCCGATGCCTTTGTAGTCACGTCATCATCCCAGTCAGAAGGTCAGCGCTGATCAAGTCTTTTCAATCAAACTTGCGATGATGCCAACATGTTTCGTCACAGGCATCCAGAAGCAAACCGTATATGAGTACCACCGGATAGAGATCGGCATTACCAATATCAGCAGCTCCTCGGCGGTGGAGTTCACACCATTGCCCAGTAAGACAACATATTGGGGGTGAGGGTGATTGTTAACCTTTGAGTCATGTCATTTGATGGCTTATTTTAAATTAGTGGACATTTGAAATACTAATTGTAAGGGGGAAATGACACTTAATTCTATTATTTTTGTCGAATTTGATGGAAGTTCATGCTGGATTAATAATTGTAAATACACACCCTGATATGGACAGAGTATCTAAGTTTGTCCTTGGCTCATTTTTTTTCCAGCCTGCCTGCAACACAACAACTGTGAGCGCTGTATCTTGTCCAATCAGACTTCTGACTGCAGCTGGTGTAATGTACTCCAGAGGCGAGATGATATATTTTCTATACAGCACATTCACTCACGTGTTACAGTAGGAATTTACACAAAACAGTTATCTTCTAGGTGTTCGGATGGCATGGATCGACACAGGCAAGAATGGCTGGACTTTGGCTGTTCAGAAGAGGTAAAATCCATTTTGATTTCTTGTTGTTGAATACTTAATGTAGTTGCTTCCGAGTGTATATACTTGTGATTGTGTATGCATTAGAGCAAAAGGACCACTTGTGACAATGACACCGAAGAGAGTTCTATCCCACCGGAAATGCATAATGTGACCTCATCCATGCTACAAAATCACTGTAATGGTAAGAGGTTATTAATTACACAGTTGTTTAAAAGGAGGTCTGCATTCTGACTAATATTGCATTTGCATATGAATTAAGCAGCAAAAGCCACACATTTTTATCCATCTCATTGGGAGACCATTTTTTTATTTCTGTCAACTGAATATGACATCACAGTTCCTGGCTCATGCCTTATGGCTTATGTACATAAATTCACCTCTATAGTTTCTGTGGTCAAGATTTAGTAAAAATATTCCGATGATCAACGCATTCTTTTTTTACAATGTGGTAGTTGATGTGACTGCTGCATGCTCCACATGCAGATCCTCATACTAAGTGAGTTTACAGTGAATGATAAGATTTAATTATTCACAGCCTTTGCCTAAAACTTTGTTGATGCACCTTTGGCAGCAGTTACAGCCTTTCTGAATGTCACAACCTTGCCATGCCAATATGTCTCAATTAATTAACTTCTCTATACAGATGCAGATCAAGAAATTCCTAAAAGTGTTGGTTGGGCTAACACAGCCATTTTAGTGGGTATCGCATCCGCTCTGGGATTACTCCTGGCTCTGCTTATTGTAGCTCTTTACATCAACTACCACTCATCTTCCGTATCGCCGCTTTACTTAATTCAGGTAAGTAATGTACTATTGTGTCTCCTCTGCTGCCATTTTATTTTCACACTTTTCCTTTTCACAGCGACACAAAAGCTACTGGCCCACCTTTAGGTTCCGCAAGCAGCAGCAGCCTGGCTACACGGAAGTGGACGGGAATAGTCAAGAAGGGAGTTGTATGGGCCACACCGGACCATAATGGAGCTACAAACACAAATCTGGACTCACTCCCTCACTCTTTCACCAGTAACATAAAATGACCAAAAATAAGAAAGAAAAAAAACCTCAGTTTTATTGTACAAATGAATACACGACCCATTTATGGATATGTGCATCTGCTTATGAAAGCAAGAAAAATCAACTTTGTAGGAACGTGTTTACTTTTCAAGCTTCCGTATTTTTTTCTTATTCTGTATATTATGAATATGAAGGTGCTATGTGAAAGAACACATTTAAAGACTTTAAAAAATAACTGCAACCTACTAGCAGTTAAATCTCTCCAAAAGGATTTTCAAATACTACGAAAATGTGTAAGATGCAATAAATATTCAATATTTACACGTTTCCAGCAATTATTTTGAAACCTGTATAATACATTTTATAAGAGTAAGGACATCTCAGGATAACACTCATAAGCATACATAGCAGGCCTCCGCAAGTGCAGTCAGCAGATGTCAGTGTAACCACACGTTGTTCAGACATTCGTTGGACGCTTGTAATGAACGTGGCAAAGACAGATGTGCACAAATGTGTTTCATTTTTTTTCCCCAAGACAATCCTGCATTTTGTTTTTTCCCAGGACACGCCAATGCAACACGGTAAATCGATTTGACTGACGTAACACATAGCCTGTGACACAGGTGTCCAAAAAAATAAATAAATAACAATAACAATACCAAGCAATCAAAGTCGTCAAAGTGCGTGATGTGACATATTGCGCTTGATTTGTGATGACATTTGACGACTTTGTTTGATTTCTCGGAGGAGAGCCTCCCACGCGATTTCCCTCTGGAAGCGAGAGCGCGCGAGTTGGAAAGGGAGGGGCGGAGCGGGGAAGGAAGAGAAGGCGTCGGGGACGCGCTTTCCGCGTCGGCTGCTGCTTCTAGTTCGCAGTGTGGACTACTGACAGCCAGCTGTGCGGCTACACGACGACGACAAGAACAGCTGCGGACCCCACCGCCCTCGAACCACCGTCCCACTCCTCCAGTGTCCGCTTGGGAGGCAAAAAAAAAAAAAAATCACAAGGAAAGAGAAGTGAGGAAGAAGAAGGAAAAAAAGGGCTCGCTGCGTCGTCTTCCTTGGCGGTTCCTGTGCTAGCTTAGCTAAAGACGAGCATTCCTCAGACATGAATCCGCTGTGTAGCAGATGTAATCTCGTCGTCTACCCCACGGAAAAAATCAATTGTCTGGATAAGGTAAGCATCCAGGAACCCATTTATTGGCCAATTTTGTGTTTATAAAGCACCGACGTTCACTCGATTTTGATTTAGGTTGCTTTATTTGGAAATCTAAAGAGACACCTTGCGGGTTTTTTTTTTTTTGTGAATGAATCGAGTAGCTAGAATCCAGAAGAGGGACACAGGTATGGCTAGGATGGCGAGCAAACAGCTAGCTATCGTAAACACATGGCTATATATGTCATTTTCCAATACTGTTACCAAATTGTGATTTAAGCATCTTTTTCTTAGTTGTTTTTATACCTATTCGATGTCGTAATGAAAGCGATAGCAGACGAGCGCGAGCATGGCTGGGGCCTGCACCTTGATAACGACTATCGAAAACGTCACCTCAACGCTATAAACGTAAATTTGCACGCCCACTTCCGGTTTTGTGCGATTTTATTTACGATTTAACTATTTAAATGTTTTTTTCGCTCTCGTTTTTCCCCGCTGCCGTCGGCTGGCCTGTTGGTATCCGATGTGGGACGTGTCACACTCGCTCACCTTGTTAATCCCGCAGATGATTGGCTTGTCGAGATTCGATTTCAATCCCATAGAGGGGATTTAAAAATTTCACACAAAGGTGGCTAAATCTCATCAATCTTAGAACCCAGTAAAGTATAAACCCATGTGGGATATGTATCCATTGCACGTGTTGAAGGATATTGTGTTTTGTAGAAGGGTATTGAGTTTTGCAAATACAGTGCATCTTTCCTCTGAGGAAATGTACACACCTTGGTCAGGTTTTCCACCTGAAAGCTTAGGTCAATTTTTGTGCAATTTAATTGTAATATACAAGCATTCAAATGTGGCAAATATTTTTCCAATTACCTTTTGGTGTCCAACCTATAATTTGCAATTCACACTCTTATCCCACAATATGGGATGATCATCTTTCACTTTCAATCCTACAAAGAAGACTTTATCTCATGTTTAGGTGCGAAATCTCATTAGTTGTATAACCCAATGGCGCATCATCTTTGAGGAGCACCAACCACCTTAAGATCTTGGGCATGCATATTGCAGGTTATTGTATTTTATATCCAGAAGGGTGTTGACTTGTGCACAACTTGTGGTTCCACACAAGTCAGAGCATGCATGCTGCAACTCCAGATGTGGGTGTGGTCTACTTCTTGCAAAAGGGCTGGAGGCCAAGTAGATGGTTTGTCTAATGGACGTCTGAAATGCTGTTGAAAATCAATCCTCCTTAATGGCTGGTTGTTTGTTGACAGATGCATTATCTATCATCATCTGCTGTATGTGTCTTCTTTTTACATCCAGTGTGAGTGTACTTCTCTCTATGATAGCCCATGTGCTGTCAAAAACATTGAAAAGGCTTCGATTTCACTTTTCAAAATTAATTGAGCATAAATCTGTTGTCCTAAAGTTTTACAAATGTCACATGTACATGCAAATATGTCCCATCATCTTACAGACAAAAATAATAGATCGGCCAATATTTTATTTTGTTGATAATAGAAATTTTAACACCCAAAAACGTCAAAAAAGTCAAACTGGGTGAAAGAAACATCTTAATCCTGAAATGTAACCTCTTAAAAGCCTCCTCTTTTAGCAGTCCTAAATTTAGGTCTGTAAAGATTTAAATTTAGCTGGTTCTTAACTTTAGGCTTTAAACGTCCTAATTTTGGCGTCTGTCAAACTGATGACACCACTGGGCATTGGTATTTGGAAAATATGCTGATGATGAAATCTGCAATGGCGTCCCACAAGGTTCATTCCTTGGTCCCATATTTGTCAAACTCTCTATGCTACGAGCACTATAAGACATTGGTAACTGTTTCCTTATCAACTCAAATTTTTGTCCCAGAATAATGCACTATGACTAAGGCTTTCCGCAAATGCATTGGCCAGGGATGTTTTGTCGGTGTTGCCACGGTACAATTACACATGCGTGTTCACAAGCAAGCTGTGTATGGAATCTGGCCAGAGGTGGAGAACATTCCGGCAGATGGACGCTCCCATGAAACTCCCTGTCAGAATCCTGCCCTGCTGTCTCTTTCTCTCACGGTGCGCATTTGCACTCTGCACAAATTCGTCTTTTTCTCTCTCTCTCGCTCTCTCTCTCTCTCTCATCATTGGCGCTTGTATTTATGGGTCAGCTCAGGTGACCATTTGAATTACTGCTGCCTGTTGTTATTTATGGCCCGATTTGGAAAGGGGAAAAAAAAAAAAGGCTTTACCTGACATCCTCATTGCATATATGCTCCAGTCCCCACAAAGGCTCACTTGTGTGACAGCTGCATTCCGGTCGAGCCCAGCAGAAGCTGTGCTGCCCTGGGCACACATGCCAAAAGACAGGAGCTCTTCCTTTCCTTGCTGCTAGTCGTCATAGTTACTGCCCAATGATGGTTAAGTATGAGGCTTGTGTGTCTGAACAAGGTTTTGCGGTAAGATGTGGAAGCAAGGCAGCGGTTTTCCTCACAATCGCCTTGTACTCAGCTGTTCACTGTGTGGCAGATTTGTGAAGGTTTAGGTATTTTGAATCAGTACATGTTTTGACATGCTACTGAAGAGAACATTCTCTTCCACGCAATACTGATTCCATTAAGTCTGTACATTTCATGACAAAACAATTTAACAGATTTATCTGTGGAAAAATGTTAGGGCATGACTGAATTTTATTTGGCCGATACTTTTTTTTTTTTTTTTTGCCAGGAAAAAAAATACACATTACCAATTAAAAAGCTGATTAAATTTAAAAATGTGTAAAATAGCATATGTTTCCTCACAATGCATTTCAATGGGTGTCACACATGCGGATTTTCACTATTCAGGAGGCAACCTGGTACCAATTACCCACAAATAGCAAGGGATAATGAACATATATTTCTTTTAAATCTTGTTTAATAGACCAGGCCCTAAAAAAAATACTACAATCACCACTTTTTAAAAATACTACTTAATGATGGTATTGATACAGAACAGTGACCCGAGCAAGTTTGAAAATGGTAGCTTTCAACGGATTTAGATTTTCCAGATGCTCAAAGAAGCGTTGCAATAATTAGCAGCAGCCTGTGACTGTCACCTGAGTCAATGTATGATCCCACTTCCTCATCACAAGTAGGAAGCAGATCCACTAAATGCTGAGTTGCTTGCTTTAGAAATATAAAATAAATGTATACCACCTGAAAACTTAAAATTATTCTTCCTTTATAGTCAATTAAAATATGGACCTTTTTGGACTTAGAAAGTCCTAAATGTGGGTTCTAAAAAATCTTAAAATCTTTGATAAAAGGTCTTTATTCAGGCCTTAAAAATCATACATCCATCCATTTTCTATAGCCGCTTATCCTCACATGGGTCGGAGGCTGGCTATCCTAGCTGGCTTTGGGCAGTAGGCGGTGGACACCCTGAACTGGTTGCCAGCCAATTGCAGGTCACACAGAGACGAACGACTATTCACGTACTCAATCACACCTATGGACAATTTAATATGTCCAATTCACCGACATGCTTGTTTTTGGAGTGTGGGAGGAAGCCGGAGTGTCCGGAGAATCCACGCGGGCTCAGGGAGAACATGCAAACTCCACACAGGAAACCCGGAGCCAGGTGGATTTGAACTCTGGTCCGTTGAACTGTGAGGCGGACGTGCTATTCAGTCTTCCCTCTATCAATCCATCCATTAGCTACTGCTGTATCCGGGGTTTGGTTGTGGGAGCAGCAGCTTGAGCAGGGACGCCCAGACTCCCCGTTATTTGGCTACTTTGTCCCAGTCGCCAGTCGTTCCCAGGCCAGCTTGTGACCCTATCTCTAAGAGAGGGCCCGGACACGCTGCGACGGGAACTCATTTCGTCCGCTTGTATCCAGAAACCTTTGGTCACAAACAACAGCTTGTGAGCTTTGGTGAAGGATGACCCAGGTATTAACTCTTGACTTTCTTAACCTAAACTTCCACTTAATGGAAATAATCTTTGGAGTACCTCAAGGTTTAAGGTTTCTTATTATTTTGCATTTTATTACATGACTGACCACCCCGTCGCTCATGAGTGGACACGCATATAACCTACATACAGTGTAACACGCATGTAGTCTCTATTCATACTCATGCGTGTACCCTTGAGCCGTGAAGACGCTCAGAGACAGTGGTGGCCTTTTTTTTTTTTTTTTAATGGCTGTTTCTAGGGCTGCATCTCTGCAGTGTCCTCATTTTTCCATCTGACTGCCAGGTCACGTCTCCTGTAAAGCGAACGCTCAAAAGAAGATGGTTGCGCTATCGTAATTATTTGATGATTTACTAGGCTGGGTTTTTTTGTTGTTAAGTACAAAATGGCAGCCACCTCAAGTCTGAGGAAGCTCTTGTTTTGCTTTGTTTTGTTTGAAGCCAAATGAACACAATGAAGGGAGTGTGTGATGTCGGTGCATAATCTAAGTGTGAGTCATTTGCCTAGTAATGCGTGGGGAACAATACAGTCTCAAACCCATTTCACACGTCATATGAAAACTGACATTTTGATGTCTGTATGTGTGGCAACTAAGGTTTTCAAATAGGTTTAACCTGTTTTACTCTGCTATCAGACCGATCTTTTCCAATATCATTGTGCTGTGCTGAAGGTACTGTCATGTCATTTGTAAAGTTGATGTCAATGGGGATGTCATGATCAAAATTTACAAGTCACTTGATTATGAGTGATGTTCTTATATGGAATTTTGAGTGGATACCTCGGCCATTAAAGAAGAAAAAAGGATGCATCCAAATTTAATCCCCTGTATTTAATTTGTATTCCTCAGTTAAAAGTAGCCTAAACTTATCTTTATATGGCCGTTGTGTGTTGCACTTAATAGCTTTGTGGATATTACAAAAAAGGGAGCTTGAGGGAAGGTAACTCTTTTATGAACATAGTCACATTTCAAGTTCAGGTCGTGCTTCAGCGACAATAAACCATTAGCGCTATGTTTGCGTGCAACTTGCCGTCTTCCATGAGGAAGTACGGTAAGAAAGCAGTGCATCGCATCAGCAGGTGGACGAGGTTCTTCACGATGGAATGTGGATCAGCAGGTTTTGCGTGGCGCTGAACAAATAGTTCACTTCAGCCGACTAAGTACAAGTAAAGACTGTGTTTGTTCTTGGTAAGATCCAAAGTTCAAATTCAGCTCAGGGGATGGCTTTCTCTTGAAGTACATTTCAATATGTATTAATGACATATGTAGTGCTATCGTTGGTATATTTTATTTACTAGCTCCAGAAGACAGATTGTGTAACATCATCTGATTTATTATTGGCTTGTCTGCTGGAAAACTGCGTCACAAATGACAACGCCCATTTCTATAGCACTTAAAAAAGTAATGAGAACTGCTGCTAAATTGTCCACACGGCAGGTGTGACTGTGAGTGTGAACATGCACACGTGGCAGCAGGAAGAGCAGGAAATTGAGATTTCCTGTCCTGCACAGCCAACAGGTCTTTGTAATCCACTGCAGTGAAAGAGTACACGCGCCACTGTCTGCACTTGGCTCTCCTGGTGGTCAGCTACGTCCAGATGTTGAAAGAGCTGCTCATCTTTAAGCAGCCCCAAATCACATTTGCAGTCGTTCAATATAGCCAAGGGTAACTGCCGTGTGCTTTGTCACTCTGATGTTTACGACTCTACTTGATTTATTGCCAGCTATGCAGTGTACTACATTCAGAAAGCAGTTGATTTGGACTTTGTGTCCTCCATCTTAGTCATTCTGAGGCTCCTCTCTTGGTGTGTGAGAAGATGATGACCAAGCGGGTCTGCCGTTTCTTTCCTTAGCCCTCTCCTTGCACTCTTCCTCCACCCTTCCTTCCCTTGACGTTAGCCACAGTCGCTCCCTTCCTGGCCTTCTCTCTCTCCTTCCTTATTGACCCTCCCTTCCTCTTGTTCTTTCCCCCATGTTTCCTCCCTTGTCGTGCCATTTCTCCCTATCATCCCTGACTCTCAGAATCACACTCAGGCCGAAGACTGGGCTCAGTGCCAGAGAAAAAATGGGAATAGGAGGAAGCAAGTTGGCTTGGGTATTGGGCAGAAGGGGCAGATCACTGGTATCAATTCGTAAGGCTTGTTGAGATTAAAACACATGACTGTGAGATGTCAAAAAGTCGTAACAGGATTTCACACTGTAGCACCAATTATGAAAAGGGAGTTTTCCTCTGTTTCACACATACATTGTTTGGCCAGAAAAAAAAGGCAAAACTTTGCCTAATACCTTGTAACACATTTGAACTTTTGTTGAAATTGAATTAGGCAATGTGATATTTAAGTCTAAACCTGTCAAATTTGTAGTTGGCTTTTTTGATTGGTTCTGGCTTCGATGAATGAATGTCAGGGATGGGCAAACGTTTTGACTTGAGAACAATAAAGAGTTCTAAAATTTGACCAAATGGCTGGACCAAGAGCAGATGGATGGAATGTTTTGATAATCCACCTCATAATAGAAAAAAGTGCATATTTCAACAGTCCTCATTTTACCTCTTGAAAGTGTCACAAAAAATGCTATGGGTCCCAACAGAAATGTTTGGCATCCCAAAAATTGTGCAATGAAACTGACATTGTCTGAAGTTCAAACTTTTATTTTGTTCTATTTTATTTAGTGGATATGCTGAAATTTTATGTTGTGTTGATTATAGACCATTTCCTTTCTGTTCTTTATGCATATTTGTTCTTGGTTAGCGCATTTATTTCACATGTGCAAGAGAGCAAGTGTGATGGAAAGTGGAAGAAGGCATAACTGAACGCTATTCCTGTCATTATTGATCTATTTTGTAGAAAGGCGGCAGAAATATTGATCATGGCTTCAATGTGATTGGGACCCGCGATAGGGAAAGGCCTCTTTTAATGCTTACACTCCATTCGGTAACAGCAAAGTGAAACGTTGCATTTAAATTCGCAGACGTGTAGCTTTCCTACGTATTCGGCTCATTGCTTGACTTTCCAGAACGGGCTACGTGATGACATCATTGCACAGGGCGTGTCCAATGTAGTACGGAAGTGGGCAGCAAAAAAAAAAAAAAAAAAAAAAAAAGGAAGCGGACAGAAAGCATATCAATTTCTTTCTCTTTACTGTACCCAATAAAGGTTCAATCCACTGATAGTTCCGCTGTCTTTCATGATTTTAACATTCTCATCCTGACTGATATTTTCTTAAAGTTCTGAAATTTTAACGGGTGGCATATGGCCCCCAGGCCATAGTTTGCCCATGATGCTCTATGTTAAACTTCCCTGTCGTTCATGCCTTTTAACGCCGTCACAGCTGCCATTTTGATATGAATTTGTAGGGCAGCTCAAGTGTGGCAGAAGATTTTAATTAGCAGCAACCTGGCAGATAGTTGGTGTCCACAATACTACTAGTCTGAGACGAGCATCAATTTTAGAAGGGTAAACATACATACGTGGCACATATTTGTCTTGGTTGTAGAGCAGCCAGCCTGGCTTAACATGGCTATAAACAGCCACCATGCAATTTTCTTGCAAGTAGTTTGACATTTTCTGTCTTACTTTGTCTCTATAACCAGCCTGTGAACCCTATCTGCAATTAGCCTTTTGTCTACTGTCCTTTTTGGAAAAGTGCCCCCCCCATTTATTGTTCTGTTTGTCTCCCTACAGTACTGGCATTCAAGATGCTTCCGCTGCGAGACCTGCAATATGTCTCTAAACATGAAGAATTACAAAGGTTTCGCGAAGAGACCATACTGCAATGCGTGAGTTGTCTTAAATGCTTTTTTGTGTCGAATGTGTTTGTGCATGTCCTTCCCCAACGTAGGCCCCTCTTCCCTCCTCCCTTGCCTTGTTTATCCGAGGCTCTGCTATCACTCCCTCCCTGACAGAAAAAGTCCTGTAATATGTGGTGTGGGAAAGCGCCTTGCTCCCTGGTGAAAGGAATGGACTGGTTTGGTGGGGCTGGAATGGGGGGTTTCAACAAAGGAAATTCCTAAAGTTCCTCTCAAGTGACACAGGAGGACACGGGGCGCTAACTAACTTGTTCACTCATGCTGCAACACACTAAATCCCCCATGTGGAATCTGCGGAATCTCCCCTCAGAATGATCTTCTTCTTCTCTCTGTGCATGTGATTTATTTCAGTATGCGGCCAGCGACATGAATTAAAATGTCACGATAGAGCCCGTCGCTCTACTAGTGTGGAAACTGCGGTACAAGGCAAGCTAATAATCAACCGTTATTATAAGATTTGGCGCGCAGATATTTTGCGCCACGGTTAAAATTAAATAACGTCCTTATTTCCTATTTCAGCTCTAATTCATTTTTCTGTTGTGAGAACATTAATTTTTGGCTGTTGGTGGTCCCACTTTCCTTTCTAAGTATTTGTGCCCTCTGAGTTTTCGTGCCCGACAATAACTGTGTGGTAGCTTGGGAGGTTTTATGCAAGGATTTAAAGGGCGAAATTTATGTAAACATGATGTTTTATGCTTGCACAGTCACATGTAAAAATTCCCGCCTTCACGCTACCATCTCTGTGCATTGGAGTGACATTAGGCATGTTAAAAAAGACCACACAAGCTCAAAGCCTTAGTCCAAATGCAAGCTGAAAAAAAAAGCAATTTTTACTCTGCTTTCTCTAATTTCATTCTTTTACTACAGATTTTTTTTGGGGGGGGGGAAAAAAACCTTTGGCAAATATTACTTGTTTATAAGTATAGGATACTTGGAAAATTAGTTACAAAATTCCCATTTCCATAGATTAGGTTACAGGCTCTGGGAGTTTTTGTCCCATCGGTATTTTATAATAATAATAATAAGAAGAAGAAGAAGAATAGTATAAAAGAGCAGTTATTAAACGGAACAAAAACAGAAGAAAAAGGCAGACAAAACAAACAAATACATCTTGTTAATCTGTGGTCTGCTGGAGGGCTCATAATTCCTGGTTCATGTTTTTTATAAAACACCAGTCAAGTCAGTAGTACCCCAGCACAATGTTGCCGTCTGTACTCACAACCTTGTTTGACGAAGCTTGTAACAGACCAGCGCGTGTTTGGACTGCCTGTTGCACAGGCGCGGCACAGATGTTGCTAATGGCACGAACAATGACGCCGTTCACTTGTGCTCACATCTGCTCGTTTGCCTGATTTATATTTCATATTCACAGGCAGTCTGCAATATCAATGCGCTTTTTTTCTATTACTGGTATTATAATGTTAACTTTGTTTGTTGTTGTTTCTGTTGATGTACAACTTGACGAAGTTCGACAAAACTTAACGGAGGCTACAAGTCATGCCAAGTCAACCAGCACATAGCCAGTACACAGCCATCCAGCTCTACACTCTGCAGTGAAGCCCATGCCACTCACCAGGCAAGGCCCTGCATTTTGACCCTTACACACGCAGTCCCAGGTACTACAGTTGAGAGTGAAGACGATGTTCCGAAGTGAACAAACGAAAGGCCTGCACCTCACATGCAAGTTTTTGTTTAATAATGTAAAACCCATTTATGCAGTTACTCAATCATTGCCTAATCGGTAGAACGCTGCTTTATAAAAATATCAAATATCTGCAGCCCAGTTATGTTCATGATAGACGCCACTGTACCTGGCTCAGGTTTAAACGCATCAATTTTTTGCTATTATACCACCTGTCAGTCATACTTTGTAGTCTTAGACAGTAGCGCCTGTTCTAGTTTAGCCTTTTTTTTTTTTTTTTGTCTAGCTTCTCCTTTTACATTGTTGTGTGCCCCTTCAACTCGTCTTGTCTGGCGCGAATAGGAGCCAGACCCTTCACAGCGTGTTTATTTGGCCTCTTCCCATTTGTTTAACACAGTCCACTTGAGAGTAAACATCATCTGTACTGTCGTCCTTTCCACTGAAGAATGATTTCTGTTGCTCTTGTGCTGCTCAAGCAGGGTGTAGGCGTACAGATACTGTTGTAACTGAGGTTAAAATGTGAGGCCCATACGTGAGTAGGAAAACCAAATATACATTCTTACTGCCCTTATACTGTGTTCTGTACTCCCAGATAACCAACACACTATGCAACTGACTTTTTTTAGTGGGTTACTCACATGAGTACCAGGATATAGTATTTGGTACGCAACCTTTCTTTCATTAAAAGCAGTTCTCCTCAAAGCCCTTCTCAGTGTCGCACCCACATTAGCAGCTCACCGTCTATGTGTGCACACAGCCAGCCTGCATCCTCGAAAACTTTCATGAGTCCATCATTTATGGTTTGTGTGGTTCGTTTGGGACCAAGTGTAATTAGTCCAAGGCAACTGTAAAGTGACAAGTATTCGATCTCCTTCACAACGTTCCTGAGAACGCTATGCAGTCCAGACAGCCAGTCCAAGCTGCTTCAGTAAACAAATATCCTTAGAATACGAGTGAATACAAGGGAGATTTGTGTTTAGCTTTATGAAAAGCAAGGAGAAAACTTTTAGAGAGTTAGCATTGTTCCTGCAGTTTGTCTTGCCACCTCGCAAGTGTGCAACAAACCATTGCTTCCCGATAATTTTTGTCAGGCATAAGTTGTGCTACATTTACATGCTCTTTTCATGCATGTCAAATTAAGGATATCAAAAAATGTTCAATCCTGTATCAAACGCACCGTTTTGGTCTGTTAGCGAAGGACACAAGCAGTAAAACTTGCACGACATTTAAGTGTGCTTCAAGCCATGTCACGTTTTGGAGCCATTATTCAGGAAACAAACAAAACCCAGCTCAGGCTCGGTTATTGTCATGGCTGAAAGTTTGGTAGGGTACACAAATGCGCGAGTGAAGCACGTGACGTTGTATCACTGATTTCTGTAGCGCGTGTGCATACCAGTTTTGTGCATCCCTTCATACAGTAGCTAAACCAATGGTTGTGAAACCAGATATCTGTTGTGATACCAAGACTGACCTGTGTGAGTAGTACAATGCTACTGGGGATCAGACTGCCATAAAACAGTAATTGTATAATAATAAAATGCTAAGAAATTTTTGTAGAAAAAGAAATAGAAGATAGTTCTGTTAACTACCTTGTGGCTGCAACTTGGTGTTAAAACTATGGTACTGCATTAGGGCTGCAAATAACCGCTATGTTAATAATCAATTAATCTCGTGATTATTAACACCCCCGAAAATAAATAAATAAAAACAAATATTTGGTTTTGGTTCAACACGTTAATAGTAAATGCTGCACTAAAGGACTACAGAAATTGAGAAATATTTACTAGTTGAAGTACAGTGGATTTTGACCATTTTTAATGAAATGGGGTCAAATACCATTTAACCTTCCTGTTATGTTTGATTGCAAGGAACAGCAATAATGTCCAAAAGTCACTTTGACCCGGGGTGCATTTAGTCACCCAAACTCTCAGAAATGTGTACTATCCAAATTCAATATTTGTTTGTTTCTCAAGGAGGATGCGTATTATGCATGCACATTTGTCCGAAAGTGTTCACTTCACTTACTGATGTTCACAGGGTGTGCTCACAGGTACTGTGGGAGTGGGGGTTGCAGAATGTTTATGGTCATAGGAAAATCTCTTCACGTGACCATAACAAGGCTGGGTCGGTCTTTTCTTAAAATGTTCCCCTTTGCTGTTTCCAGGCCTTCAATTGAATACCGCATCTCCTGTTCCCAGTATGTCAACTTCTCCGGCAGCATGTGTGTGCCCACGTGTGCCTAGCATAGCCACCTCAATACACAAGACGCACAACCTTTACCCTCAAAACTGCTTTCTTAGTGCTCGACATTTGTGCATGCGCAAACCAGTGTAATGTGTGAGTCATAGGTTACACAACCTGACCGACGGACGAGCAGTTTTGTGACTCACCCACACCATAACGTACGCATGGATGAGTGTGTGTACACACACTTTTTCTGTGTCTCAGTGTTTTACCCATTTACATGATGCATTTTTGGAAATGTGTAGCAGTTTAATGGCTCTTTTAGAACAAAGACAATTGCCAAAGACGCATTAGCAATGACAGGAAAAGGTGTCAAGACTCAAGACCCACTGAGCAAGACTCCACTTTTTCTTACTGCTTCGCCCAAGTGCCACCTATCTAGGGATTAACTCATTCACTTTAAGCCCTGTTAAAATGTGTTTTGATTTACATAGCTGTTGATTACACAAATTAGTTTGCCTGGTAAAAATGGGTTTTGATGTCTATACTGGAGCCATCAATGGCAGTAAATGAGTTATTGCTTCAAATATGACAAGAGTATGATATAAAAATGCTTGGTTGGCCGGATTAAAGATATGTGGTCCATGGTCAATATTTGCCCACTCCTGGCATGTATACACAAAATGTTTTTTCCCACATTCGGGAACAACACTAACATCTCTATTCATTTTCAGCTTTTTTCATGAATACTGTACATTTAGCCTAGTGCTAGCAGGATTTTTAAGGAGTTTTAAATGCTGAGGTCTTCTGCTCACTCATGTTTTCTATTTTAGAGCTTTTTCAGTGAAAAAAAATTGTGCGGGCGATCCTTCATCGTGGCGGGATTACAAGGGATTTTCTTTTTTAACATGTTGTCAAGGAAACTGTAAACAAGCGGCTTAAATGGGCTAGCTGCCGTCGGCGCAGTCAGTGAGACCATATTTGAGGTCGCCCAAA
Source organism: Hippichthys cyanospilos (assembly GCF_059441005.1). Classification (NCBI taxonomy): domain Eukaryota; kingdom Metazoa; phylum Chordata; class Actinopteri; order Syngnathiformes; family Syngnathidae; genus Hippichthys; species Hippichthys cyanospilos. The sequence goes on from NC_142384.1 coordinate 10,879,020, forward strand.
ACCCTGGGGCATCCTTTGCGTTACAGTCAGTTCAATTTTTGTTCACCATATGTCTTCCATTTTTACCTTGCTAACATGTTCTTTCGACTGTTGCAATTAATGCCGCATGTTTTGGAATTAAAAGTGTGTTTTAAAATAAAATACACAATCGTTATTTCAGTTTTTTTGTGAGGCGTTTTAAAATTGAGGAACCATTCATAAAATCTTGACACATTCTGTTCCTCTTCCTGCTACATGTGTCTGTGTTCAGCATGTAGTTTCCACACACCTGCCATAGTTCTCCTCCCCAGCACTGCAAACTTGAGGATCCCGTTACCCCAAACACACATAACATTGTGTGCCACCCTCACATCTTTGGTCTTTGAGGGCTCCTAATTCAACTTTTGCGGCGCTTTGAATAGCAAATGCCCTGCAGTTTTTTAGTTGGCTCAACGGCTGCTCACCATTGAGGTGTTGTCACTGCTCATCGCCATTTTTCTGTGTGTTTTGCAGACACTACCCCAGAGCAAACTTCACCTGCGTGGCTGACACTCCAGAGAACATTCGTCTCAAACAGCAGAGCAAGATTCAGAGCCAGGTGAGGCCAAGTCTAACCGCAGCTGTTGAGAACACACGCACAAACACACACGCACGTTGGTGGCACAGTTCCAAAACAGAGGCAGTGTGCTTAAAGTGAAAAGCCTTAAAGGACCCCCACAACCTGTGAAACTGATTCTCCATGCTGACAATTGTATCACTTAAAACAAACGCTTCAGCTCTGCTTGATGGATTAGTCATCAGCAGCCATATTTATGTAGGTTATATACACTCGTTTGAGCTGCGTAATCACATCTCACCGTTTTAATAGTGAGACAATGAACGGTCTTTCCATCCAGACCGAAATATCCATCATAACCAGGTCATGTGCTGTAGTAAAAAATGGCTCCAGAAGGGAGTTGAAATGGCCCAACAAATTCTTTCTCCCACTTCGGCTGTCTGCTGAACATATCAAATTGAAAGGGTCTTATGAAACGACAGTTTTTAATAATTTGTTTTCTTTGATATGAGTGGCTTCCTCCTACATTCCAGAAACATGCATGGCAGGTTTACTGGGCACACAACATCTAAATTGTCCTTAGGTGCGATTGGTTGCTTGAATAGTTGTTTGTCCCTATGTGCACTGTAGAAAATGGATGGATGAACGAGCGTGTCACACACTACAGATTACGCTGCCCGTTACAGGGGGGATTTGGAGTATTGGGGTGAAGAGCACAATAGCTGATGGGCTGAGTGACAGATGGTGTTTTTTTTTTCTTTTTTTTTTTTTTTTTCATACATCCTTATTGCATTGGGCACAAATAAACAAGCAAAGAGTCAAGCCTGTAAAAATACCAATGAATTTGTTTAATGTTTTGGGTTCTGATTTTAAATGCATATATTCCAAACAACTCATTCTGGACATTTCCATGCATCATTTTGCGAAATTTACCATCCTGTTTGTCTAGACTTAACTCGAGAGACCTATCCTTCATTACTAAGCACTAAACTCTATATGCTCGGGTGACATCATGTGTCATTCCTATTTTTTCACGATTCACTGATCAGTCAAATGCGACAAATGACAAACAAGTATTCACCCCTATATTTACACCTATTGAAAATTTAATCTGCAAGAAAATTTCAGTATTGCACTTGTATTCTGACAACATTCAAACCTCAAAACTGTGAGGCAGATGTTTGAAGACTTGTTCACCATGCAACCCACAAATCATATTCAAGCACAGAATCAAGCCTATATCAGCTTAGGACAATTGTGTGATGTACCACCAGGAGCAGGAAGTTATTTCACTATAAATACCCCTCAAAACTTTAAACAGGAAGTTCATTGGCCCAAAAAATGCACAGCGGTTCCTTCAGAATGGCAGCTATTTAAAATTCACTCACTACATTTTGAAACAACAGTGAATCAAGTTGTGTTTGTCATTGGCGGAATAACTTGCTGAAGAAAACAAGTTTTGTTTGGTGACGCTTGTGCTCTGGCACCATTTCTATGGGAACCTTATTGCTATGGAAGCTGTCACACCTCATTATGAGACTTTGCGAGTGATAGAAATAAAGAACAGAGGGAGAGAAATAGAGGAAGAAAGACAGCCCTGGTGCCGGGCGGTAAAAAGGGAGGGAGGAACTTAGCTGAAGAAGGAAACGCAACATCCCCGGAACAACGACGAAAGATCTCCCAGGCGAGGGGGAGATTCATACACACGCAGTGAAATATGAATGAAGTCGCACAAAGGGATGGCAGGAGGGGGCAGGGAAGGAAAGCGGCGCTGTGATTGGAAGAGGGCAGACGCTGTTGAGACATTTAAAAAGGATAACTGGAAAATTAATCTTCATGGCTTATCTTAGCCTCCATGCAGTAAACAATGAATCACAATATCATGGAGGAAGTATGAAAGGGATTCATGTGACATTTCCATGCATCAGGTAAAATCCCCTCGAGTGCCGTCTATACAAGTTGATACCTAACCTGCCAAGTCATTACTGCAAACTGGCTGCACTACTTCTCCTCGTGCCCATATATGGTTGCCACCTTTGGCCGTCACTCCCCTATGGAACGGGAAGTGAGCGCCACCACACAAGACGAAGCAAAACACATTGTGCCAAGTGTTTGTCACATGGTATCTGATTTTGGATTTTATGCTAAAAAATTTTAAGCCCATTCATCGCAAAATCCCCTGAGAAAGTCAGTCCATTGTAATCAAACACTTTGCTCACATGCATCTGAGTTGTTCATAACAATTTATGTGTTTGAAATGAAGAATGCAGGTCAGCAACTGTAATGTCCATAATGTTGGATTTTTCTTTCTGGTGTACACACAAGTCACATCACTTTGCAAAATTTTATTCCAAAGATGCATGTCTGATTTACTGACTGATTTTTTTTTTTGTTTTTTTCTGCTTAGGCTCTCTACAAGGAGGAATTTGAAAAAAGTAAAGGGAAATCCTTCACTGTGGTCACAGACACGCCAGAGCTGCAGAGACTCAAGAAATCACAGGATCAAATCAGCAATGTAAGTCTCCTTTTAGTAGTATTCTTTGCTCCGTATTTGATATCAACATCCCTGTAAGGTGAAATGAATACAGAATTAGAACTTTAAAAAATGCATAGTATACTAAACAAGACTTCTTCACTCCCGTTGATGGCTATAGCTCTCAAACATCCAGCGTAATTGAGTTAAAGGGGCCATAAACTTGCAAGTCAACTTTTTGATATCCCTCCCTAAATGCTCCCAATGTGTTATTTTCCTTCATTGATGCATCTCTAAGCATTCCTTGCTTATTCTGCGGTCTCACGCCCCACCCGTGCAGATGAAAACTGCTTGAAGTACGCCTATGACGATAGGACCAATTCGTACCTCCCATACACCTCCCCGTACTGCCTGTACAAGAAAAAATACATGGTGACCTTATCCACATTTTTTACTTGTTTTGGTTCCGGAGGTGAAGATACAGTCAGCCAGGGATACAGAAATGTTTTCATTTATTAGCCATAACGTTTGAATGTATAAAATGTTGAAGTGATCAAACTGTGTGTTTTGGTAGCTTACAGCCGGACAATCAACGGGCATAGTAATGAATTCAGTCGTGTCATCACAATCGTTATGAATACTGGGTTCCCATGGGGACTGATTTGATAGGAGGAACGTGTGTTAGTGAGATCGGCTTATTGAAGCCGTTGTGTATTTTAATGTAAACCACCCCGCTTTAGGATGTCTTCTATCAGAAAGGGTCGCTTTGATAAAAATTGGATGACCAACTTCTTTTAAAAAAAAAAAGAAAGCTAATTGACTGCTTGCTTCCTGCTCAGCACAATGTGCAGTTACTGCCCCACTAAGTAGTAGGTTAAACTATTAATATAGGAAGCTATAAACATTTTTAGAGATGGGTTGCACATTACTTTGAATCTTTGCTATTTCCATCTGGGCTTAGTCACTAACTACTGTGAATAGCTATCTTTCACTGTAGTACTTTTTCATCACTGAGACCATTTTTCTGCTCTGTGTCCCACATCAAGAGCCATTAATTAGCCTCCAAATAAGAGCAATGAAGTAGAAACACATACCCACTTCATCTGACGTCCGCCACGGACTATTCCCATGGGAATTGCACACAGTGCACATACTTCCTTTCACATAATGACACAGTCAGAAGTGGAGGTTAATGGCCAAGGCGAAAGGTACATAACATGTCACAAAAAAGCCACACGAGAAGGGATGAGCTGAGACTGAGGCGCCACATCTGCTTGCAATCACTCCCATGTCATTTGCCAAACTTTGCCATCTTCTGTCCCGTATCTTCTTTTGTCCTCCATTCCCACCATTGAGTAGCACAAGCTCGGATAACTGAATATATGCCACTGAACAAAGGCCTAAGAGTTGAAAGTAAAACTATATTTATATTTGACGATGTTATGACCCTTTCAAAGTCAACCCAATTTGGGTGACAATAAGGCCAGGTTTGTGAAAAATCCCCTGACACCCGGGGGTTAAAGCAACACTAAGCATAATCCATCAAATATGTTCATAAAATGTGATGAAACATCAGCTCAGAGCAAGTTACATAGTACTTTTGTTTACTATTATTACTTAATAAAATCCAAAAATGTCAAATTTTGATGGAGTGTACACTATATTACATTTTCAGGTGTAGATCCTTTTTCAGGAATATATTACAATATAAAAGGGGTGGGCAGGTTTCCTGCATGTTTTCTAGTTTTTTCTCTCAAGCGCATCTGATTCAAATGATTAGGATTATTTTTAAGCTCCAGCAGAGCTTTTTGATGAGTTAATGGTGTAAATTAGGTGTGTTGGGCAAAGAAACCTGGGTAAACAAGCAGGACACGAATTGCCCACCCCAGCATTAGAAGATGCTGCAACCACTCTTCAAAAAACAAAACTGAAATGATCTCCCCTTTTGCACATGCACACGCTGCAGCAGCATATTGCACTTGAGAGCATTGTTCTCTCCATCACTTGGCCTGCAAATGGACTCTTCGCCGCAGCAGTCGAGCACAGTGGACCCTTTGATGGCGTCTGCGAGCCGGGCAGTAAATCTTGACCCGGGAGTGCTGTGAGTCAGTCTGTTGACAGGCCTTCTATTCATGAAGGGCAAGTATCATCAGTGAGGCCTTTTAGAATTTACCACAAAAAGGCAGGGGGAGAAAAAAAAGCTTCTGGTCTAGTCTGCCCCCCCCCCCCCCCTCCCCCCTTTGGCGTCACCTGCTTGCGCCGATGTGTCAGCGGCGGTTGCTAGGCGATTGCGCACGCCCCGTTTCCTGCTTGCCGAGATGTCATATCCTGTCAGCGTCTGGAGGTTGGAGGTGTTATGCACTCGGTGCCGGTGCCCACACCCATCACCCTCTCCAGCGTGCTGCGAGTGGGAGACACCTAGTGGTTATAAAAAGAACTGCATTGTCTCTGGGTGAAGTCAGGAAATAAAAAGAATCATAGTAAATTTATGAATAGTTGAATTGCCATACTTTGTATTCAAGTAAGAGCAATTTAGAATATCACCATTAACTAATGATTTTTTTAACAGTCGATTAGCCTGCTTGAACAATGTTTTTGTTCTTCAGCATTTGGATGCTGATTTCAGCCCTATGTCAAAGAAAAAGGGAAAGCAGTCGGCTGTAATTCCTCTGCTTTTTTTTTATTGTATCCTTAGATCAAGTACCACGCGGAGTTTGAAAAGACCAAGAGTCCGCACTTCCACGAGGATTTGGAGAAGAGCAAGGGTCAGCATCAACAGCCAGTCAACCCTGCCTCAGGTAGTCCTGCGCCAAATCCAGTTCCAATTCATCTTTAGTCTCCTCTCATTTGACATCCAATGGCCATTTTGTCATAACTGTTTTGTTTTTAGGAGCGGCTTACCAGCCGATGGCCGCCCCTCAAAACTACCACTATGAAACTGCCCCTGAGCCTGTGCGCCCGGCAGCTGCTGCACCACCTCCAAGCGCTGGGGTAAGAAAATGAATTTTATCGTGGCGTTTGATAGAAATTAGAATCAGGACGAGATCTCGTACGATGAGAACTTGGGATAAAAACACTACAAAATGTCTTATCCCTGCAGTTTTTTCCCTGTTTCTTTTTTTTTTTTAACCTTACCACATCAAATAGCGTGTAGACAAGGATGCCTTGGAACACTTTAAATTTGATGTTCTTTCCGGAAGCATGCTGCAAAATCATTGACAACTCTTACCACTGCACACACTCTTCCTTCCTCCACAAGGGAGTTTTAATTTGTGACCGCTAGATGTAAACACGACATTGTTCTGAAATCACATTCAATCGCCAGTTCATGGCACAAAAACGAACAAAAAATTTTGCAAACATAATGTAGGGGGCTTGTTGTCAGCGTTTAGCGCAATGACTAGCACAAATTAGCCGCGAGGCAATTTAATTGACCTAAATCAGAACTGCACACTTTGATGCTCACATGCTGACATGGTTGCAGTTGCTACTGATCACTTTTGAACATACCAAGATGAGGCAAATGTGTCTTCTGGTCATCTGATGTCACTTGTGTCTATGGGGCGGGGGGGGGGACTGTCTAAAAGTTTTTAAAAAAAGTATACCGTATTTTCCGCACTATAAGGCGCAGCTAAAAGCATATTGACAGTGAGTTATGCTATTGAGAGTTATTATTGTTATTACTTTGAGTATTACTATATTGTGATTGAAAAAGTTTTAAAATATGTCATTAATTAAAGGTGCGCCTTATAATCCAGTGCACCTTATAATGCGGAAGATGCGGTGTATAAAATTTGCTCAATCTTTATTCAGTAAAAATGTGGTATTTGGAGTTCTCTGTTTATAATTGCTTTTCACCAAACTTTAAATTCACCTGTGTCAAAATGTAGGTTTTCTACATGAAGGAATTAGTGGTAAAATATCGGCATATCAGACTGTTTTTTTTTTTTAAACAGTCCAAACAAAAAAAAAGTGTCAATAACTGCATTTTTTTACATAAGCTCAGCTGCAGCTGAAAATATTTCCATGATAGCTTGCATTTTCTTGCAGGCTTCTCAAAAAAAAAGGTAATGTTGTTTTATATTATAAGTACGTATAGGCAAAATCTTGTCTCGTCTCGATCTGGTGGACTCACCCTTGTTTCTCGTCCCATCGCTAGCGCTTTAGAAATGCTGATTACACCACAGGCACTCCAGACATAATCGCTACTTCCTATATCCTTCATGAATACCATTGAAGGAAATGCTTGTGCATCCACAGAAACGGTACCGGGCGGTGTACGACTACGCCGCCGCCGATGAAGACGAGGTCTCCTTCATGGATGGCGACGTAATCGTAGACGTGCAGCAGATCGACGAGGGCTGGATGTACGGCCGCGTGGAGCGTACCAACCAGCAGGGGATGCTGCCCGCCAACTATGTGGAGGCCATCTGAGAGGGAGAGAAAAGATGGAGAAAGAAGAGGTAGACAAAGGGAGGGAAAGAAGTTAAAATAAATAAATAAATAAAAAACCCAGTGCCATTTCATCTATAACGCCGCTTCTCTTGATTTGCGCCCACCCCCGCCCCCACCCCTCCTTGCCTGGCCCTCTTCTCGCTGTTCAGCTCGCTAACCTCAAGCCTTCTTCTGTCTTAACTTTTTCTTGTCTGTGTGTGCTGATGTTAGTTTGTTTGGATGTTGCTCATCCTCCTCCTCCATCTTTGTCTGGTTCCGGAAGTAAGCTCCACCCTGGCTATAGCACTTAACCCCCCTCCCCCCCATAACATGAGGCAAAACACAAGAAAAAAATATTTGGAAAATCCCTTTTGAGTCAATGCGCACAGATGTTAGTTTTCTTTTTAATTTGTGTGTGTGCATTTCCTCTGTAAGACTGGAAGACAAGTTTAATCTCAGTAGCTCAAACACTTGTACATTCCTTTGATCTCTGAACCCTGTCGGATCAGCCAGCTGTCCGTCCTAACAGAGTGTTTATGTCTTAATATATTTATACAGCCAATGTGACGCACTTCATTGTGGTTAATGTTGTTCAACTGGAATCCGGAGCGCCTGCTGTTGTCTTTCTTTTTTTTCTCGTCTCGGGCAGACACAAAAGGGATCAGGGATACGTTGGGGAACGTCCAACACACATGCGCGCACACAAATATATGTAGACACCTGACTTTTGTTTCCTTTTTCTACAAATTTCGCTTGCCCTGCACAACTCTGTATTGTGACACTTTTTAAACCTTTTATTCAGCCCTTTCAGCAACATTCCAATCTTTATTTCTCTGTGAGATGTGAATGAATGTCTTTGACTTGTTTATTTGCCAACCCAGTTCTATCTCATGCTCTTGTTTTCTTTCGTTTCTTTTTTTCTTTTTGTGATTGTAAAATGCTTAATTTGAACAGGAAAAATTGTCATGTGTATTAAATGAATAAACCAGCAACGCATTTTTGGAAGGTGGAGGAGTTTATATAAAATGTAAACAAAACAAATTAGAGGTCGAGGAAGTTGCATAAGGAAGCAGTGATGGAGTAAGCGGAATGCTAACAGCTAATTTTAGTGGTTTGCCTGAAAACATTTAATGTCAACTAGCGTTTCATTGGTTGGTTGGTAGTTGACCTCAGTGTAAATAATCTAAACGACGGGGCATGATTAATTGGACCTTTAGTTTTCTGGCGTTGCTCCCATGACATAGCTAGTTGACATTTGAACAATTCTGTATCATAATAGACATCTCGGTGCTTCAAGTTATTTTTTTTTCTTTACTATGTTCATGGAAATTGAAGAGCCCTTATGTTATGTCACATTCCAACATGTTTGAAAACCTACCAATGCTAGTTCAGAACGTTTACAACGCACTCCCTTTTTCAGGCCAGTGGACAAAAATGTTTGACCGGCAGGCCCAGCAATCAATAAAATTGCTGTCATGCTAGCCAAGAACAATGTCCCTCAAAAAATGTTACTAGTAACACAATGCATTTCAGTGGTTAGTGTCAGTCTGCCAAGCTAGCATAGCACGACAATCATTATTAATACAGACTTTGCTCCAAAAATGTGTTACTGGAAAGGCTAACGTCTGACATGTTGACAAGTCATTCTGCTGAGCTAGCGTAGCGCCACAAGAGACATAAACGGGAACCGTCCCTAAAACGTGATTAATAAGTTCTCGTCAGGTAGCGTATCATTGCTTGGTAGGTCAGTCTGTCAAGCTAGCGTAGCACTATTTTTGTAAAATCATTCTTAAACCTCGCTGAGGAAAAAGTTCGTTTTGGCAGTGGACTGATTTATTACTGATTAAAATTTACAGTGTGTTCTCCCACCAGGAAGAAATTAGCGATTGTCTGCGTAGGTTTTTGTGCAACCAAACATGTTAGCATGCATTGAATTTGTTGGTAGCTCTGTGAGCTAGCGTAGGACCAGGAAAACAATTTCTCCCTGCACGTTGTCTCCGGATCTATTCGGTCGTTCTTAAAGTAACTGAGACTAGTAGGGTCATGTTCACAATAACAACCGAGAATTTGTGGCAGTCTTATTAATTTTGTTTAGCCCCCCACCCCCTCAATTTCATTTTGGGCATTCATGCATTTTTGTTGACTTAGGTGGCCTGATGTGGAGAACAGTTATCGGAGTTGTCCAGCATGGTTAACCATTTTTAACCACAAAACACGTTACCAGTGAATAATCATGTGTCGGCTAGCCTTTGAATGGTTGTTGGATCTATGTGTCCCACAAAAAAAAAAAAAAAAAAATTCTGTTGACATTTTTGAAAGTATTCCTTTTCAACACATGGCTACTGAGGGCATGTTCTTAATAGTGTCAGAGGGAATAATAGAATGTAGGATTTTTGTTGTATTTGGATGTTAACACATTTTTTAAAAAGTGACTATGCCGTTTTACAGCGCAATTGTAGCAATTCTGTGGCATTTTTGACAGCAAATTAACCACCGAGCACAAAAGTTTTTGCTCTCAAAATGTGTTACTAGTAACAATTGTCAGCTAAGTGTTTTGATTTTTTTTTTCCAGCTATTCCAGCTCCATTTTCTCCGAAACGATTGTCATCTAACAACACACTAGCACTGGGGGCATGTTTACATCAGTGACAGAGAATCATGGGAGTTGTAAAAAAAAAAAAAAATGCTCAATTTGGACAAGTTTTGGATGGAGTCAGATGTCTTGTGATTGTTTTTTTTTTGGGGGGGGGGCTCCCTTTTTCCACTCGCTCTCGTTCAGGTTGTCTTGTCCTGGCCTCTACCAAGCCTTCACCGTCTGTTTCTTCTTACCCATCAACCTGTGCTTCTGGTCATTCCTTCTTAAATGTACATGCCGTAATAGGAATCACAATCCCGCAGGTGGAAGCTTGCAGACCAGTTTTTGTGTATCTCCATCTTGTCTTTTTTTCAAAATTAATTTTATGTTTTTTAAAAAGGAATAAAGATTGCATATGCATTTTGACACGCAAAAAAAAAACAGATATCTCCTGTCACAGCACTTCAAACTGTACTTAATGATTCTGCAGATTCAATAAAAGTCATTTTTTCTCAGACTGCTGATTCACTTTTCTCCTTGTGCAAAGTTCATTTTGGTACTATTAGGGCAAACGGAAAAGAACTGTAAAGACCCCATATAAAGAATGAATTTAGTGCTGAGTATTCGTCAATGGGGCAACGTATATAACTCTTTACCGCCACCTGTCGCTGTTATTCTGCAATGACATCACATCGTATCTTGCTCTCTATTCATACAAAAAGCATTTAAAAGAACAACTAAGCCTGTATTGTATTTATTTTTTTATATAAAGCTTGCGGGGTGAACGCAACTTAAACACATTCATTGGAAAAGCTTTCAAAACGTAATACATTGCGATTTCGGCTTGTTATTTGAACATAAAATCAGTCTCTTGCGGTAGCTTTGAAACGCAGTAATTTGTCTTATTTAGTCGATCAAAAATGAATCTTTTTTTTTTTTTAAATCGTGTCGGTGACTATCTCCGAAGTCTTCCGATTGTAGCCGAAGTCTACCACCGACTCCCACCCATCGCTTCGCTCTCGCTGACCAATTTGTCGTCATCGCAATCATGGTGGACATTATGGTGTTGATGTTTTTTGCCATCATGGGCCTCGTCTTTTTGTCATACATCATCTACATGCTGTGAGGGTGATGGCGGCCCTGTGGAGGACGACGAAAAGGAAGTGGAAAAGGAGGCGGTGGCGCTTTAGCTTTGCATCCCTGCTGCCTCCATCACGGATGAGGGTGAGGATGCGTTTAAGTACATTACGTGAAAAATGGACGTTTTTGCGTATCATACCTTTAAAACGTTATTGTGTGGTTTTATTGTTAGAGAATACGATTTTTGACTTTCTAATATGTCGTTATAATGTTTGTAGAGCAGTGGCGTGTAAAGTGGTCCTCATCTGTTTTCAGGGGAGGACAAGCAGTGGCTGGACCATGAAGGCCTCTCCATGCAAACACTAACAGATGGACTCTCCCGAATGATTCAATTAGTCCATCATGCTTTTGTGACAAATCAGCACAATACGGGTTAGAAGCATCTCAGAGGAGCATCCACGGTGGTTTAAAACTCATTTGTTATTGGAATTTATCTGTTGTATACGCATGGGACATCACCTTTCAGTTTTTACCACCAAAGCTTATTTGTTGGCACAATACTTTTGTTTTTGGAGGTGTTCAATAAAGATGATTTCAATGAAAGTAGACGTACTGTATTCCATTTTGTTAGCCAGTGCGGGGCGCCCTAGACTTACTTTGCGATCAATCATGGAATGTTCGTTTGGCTCTGTGTGAAAACAACAAAAAAAAAACGCATCCCATGTTATTTTACAGCGTGACTACTTTTGGTGCCACGGTAACATCACTCCAAATGCAATCATGATCTCATTATCTTGATAATCTTGAATAATTTTGACATATAAACCTGAATATATTGCATTTAAAATTCACATTTCCAACCTTATAACCTCAAATTAGGGTCAAGTCGAGAAACATTATTCTGTTCTATATTGGGTGTGTGCGATAGTAATTGAGCAGATGACGCTGCCATTTTGTCCTGTATCGCCCTCTGCTGTCCGTTTGAATGGATGCCAACGTGTTTCCGGCTCAGATTGCAAACGTCACGTGACCAAACCCCGAAAACAGGTGAACTTTGATATTTATCGTATTTTTTTTTTTTTTTTTTTTACTATATTACAAAATATAGATCTATATTTCTTATTACTTGAAAACGTACATTTTTTGGTGGCTAGGTTGGAATAAATTAGAGGTGTTTGTGTTTACATAGCTTGGAAAATGATGATTAAAGATGCAAGTGCGGTCATACAATCATTTAAGGTCACACCTCGAGGCACCACTGCATTTTTATCCTATGTACGGTACACCTGAACCTCCCTTTTCATTCCCGTCGCCGCCTGATATTTGCAAGTGCATCACATCCGGTTTAGGCGTGTGCATAGTGCTGAGTGAAGCGGGAAAACCTTGAGTGTGTGTGTGCGTGTGTATGGATGTGTGTGTTTGTGCGTGATAGTGTTTGTGTGTTTTGTCCCACTTTATCCTTCCCTTGTGGAGTTCCTGTTATTTGCTAGGTGGGAGTTTCCCTTGAAAGGATGTGTGGCTTTTCCCTCCTGTGCTTACCAAGAATGGCCTGGCCTTCACAAAAGAGAACTACAGGTCCCGACATGCCCTATCTTCAGAGGACCCCAAAAAAGGCGGGGCTTGTAATTCCACCCAATAACGCGTTGGTTGCTGTCGTCAATAGCAACAGAGGTTTTTAGGGAAGCACGATTAGGACAGCTGGAGCGGCGGGAGTCACAAGTTCCGGACCAAGCCAATCAGGACGCGGCCGCCGTTCCCGCTACTTCCCCCCGATTGGCTGACCTAACCCTCTGCAGCGGGAAAGGGGGAGGGGGAAGGAGCAAAAGGAAAGGACCAACGGCAATGTGTGTTTTTACGACGGAAGAGAGAGCGGGAGTATTTTTTTCGGTGGCGAGGATTCCTTTCTGCAAACGGGATAAACAGAGGATAAATCGTGGATGACAGTGTTTTAGGAATACCTCACGGGAAAAGAGAAGAACAATACCGGGAACCGCCATGGCGCGCTGAAATCATGGAGCAGGTGAGGATGCAAAGGGGAAAATGAAGCAGAGGGGGTCCATCTCAATGTGTGCATGACAACGCAACTTTGCTATCATTGCGTGCTCTGGCGTCTCCTCGGGAGGTAACGCGACATCCGTAGATGTTCAAACAAGTGTGTACATCCCATGACCTCATCCTGCATCCCGCCCAGAAGGCAGCTCGTGGGGGGACACGCCCTGGCACGGCCCTTGGGGTTCTTGCCGGTGGTCCCACCAGTAGTTAACCTGCCCTACAAACCTCACATAGCACAAATAGGGATGATGTCATTAAGTGATGCTCGCCAGTGTGAATATGCATCGCTGTTACACTTCTACTGTATACTCTCACTGGTCGGTAATTATTAGGGACACGTACTGTACACAAGATGATGCAACACATTGTTGTGTGTTGCCGTTCGCTGGAAAGCACTTGAGGTCAAAAGTGTGCTTGTTTTTGTTTTTCATTTTATTAGAAAAAAATACAATGTCCTGTAATCCTCCTGGCTCCTGTGTGGGGTTTGCATGTTCTCCCTATGCCCGTGTGAGTTTTCTCCCACATTCCCAAAAGCGGACATGCGGGTCAAAGACGGCTGGGATAGGCACCAGCAAGTCCGCGACCCTTTTAAGGACAAGCAGCGAATAAAATGGATTGTGTGTTTGTGTATAATATCACAATATCAAATTTACGATTCTGGAATTTAAAGATGAGATTATATTCTAATTCACATTTATGTCCCTTTAAAATGAGCTATAATACATGGAGGTATCTCAAAAATTGACCATTAAAGCATTTTGAACGTTGAGGAAAATGCGTTTCAAGTTTTGGCACATACACAATTTAATTGTGCGCAAAACAATATAGTAGAAAACAGGCCCTGTTTTCTGAAAGCAGATTACAATGATTACATATTGCCGTGCAATAGAAAATATTGTTTCTTTTATTTTTATGCAAAACAGACAAAATAATACATGCATGCTGAATCTGTAAAAGCATTTTACAGAATTATGTTTTTTTGCTGGTCAATGGAACAGATGTTGCCAAAATCATTCTTAACTCTTTCCTTGGTAATAACAAGAATTCTCATGTAAAATACTTTTAAAATAGTTATTTTTTCCTTTTATGACGACACTTGTGGCCAGCGCCCCTCTTAAGATTATTAAGCCCTGTAGTATTTAAGTGTGACCATTTGTGTGATTCTCGATCGCTACAAAAGATGTGATCAGTCGGTTGCCTTTTCAAATAACTTTTGGCACTGAAAGAATTCATCTTGTTTAATGCAAAAAAATTTTTATTAGTGACTGTACTTGAAAATAGTGCTTGCTTTTTTCATTTGAAAAAAACCCCCACCCAAACATGTGCAATACTCTGCATCTTTCATTGGATTTTCATTCGTGATTTTTATGTTTTAAATACATTTTATTCTCTACATTGATATTGCAAATGCCACAAATATTTATTTAATTTGCATATTTAACCAAGGAGTTTCGTGTTGTTTTCAAGGACAGTCTGGAATCGTAGGATTCCTCACTTACTTGAACGACCTCATGCAGGTGTACCTAATATTGTGTCCAGTCGTTTCGAATCCCAACAAAACAATAGCGGTGTAGCTTACAGAACAATATAGCGCACAGGAAGTGCAAACTATTTATAAGTTGCTGACCGCTGTCATTCAGCACAGAACAGCAACATCATGGCCGAATATGGTTATGGCGCTTCCTGTGGATCACGTGACTCAGGATTATTATTGTCGTGCAGCAGCAAGGCCTGTGTGTGTGTGTGCATGTGTGTGTGCGTGTGTTGAAGATGACTCAAGAGTATAAACACACTCAGTGACAAGAGAGTAAACAGTATCCAGGCAGAACTCCCACAGGCGCACGTGGAAACCAGTTTGCACTAGCTCGCGCTATACTGTAGTAGCTTGATGTACACATTGTGTCATCAGACTTGTCAAAATACTAGTTTAGCAAGTCTGGCATCAGTTAAGTTGTAGTTTGGCTTAGTACCTGTTCAAGCACAGTTTAATACCAATGTAATAGCACTTTGGTACCAATTTAACATCAGCATAGGACCAACCAGTCCAACAGCCGTTAGCATCGGTTTAGGACCAGTTCAACACCGGTTAGCATCGGTTTAGAACCAGTTCAACACCGGTTAGCATCGTTTTAGTACCAATTCGACACTAGATTAGCAGATGTTTGGCATCAGTTTAGCTTGAGCTTTACATGGTTAGCACTACTTTGATATTAAGGCAATACTAGTTTGACTTTAATGTTAGTGTAGCACAAGTTTGCCATTAGTTTAGCTAAAGTTTCACTCAATTAGCAAAACTAGTTTAATACCCATTTAAAACCAGTTTGGCATCAGTTTAACAATAGTTTAGCACAAGTTTGCTGCCGGTGTAGCTCTCGCGTCACTCAATTGGCAGCAATTAAAAACCAGGTTAATAGTAATTTAATAGTAATTTGGTAACAGTTTAAGACAGGTATAGCTAGTTAAACTAAAGCTATAGTTTCAATAAGCAACAATTCAAAACTAGTTTAATTTATTAATTTATTTTTGAATTTATTATTAATTTATTACTTGTTTGACACCAGTTTATCACCAGTCCAGCACCAGTTTAACGCCAGTAGAGCACCAATTTTCTCTAGTGTATTTTACTGTTTAGTTCCAGTTTGACAAATAACGCTAAAGAGCTTAAATTTCCAGCAGATGATTAAATAATGTAAAAATTCCAAATGCAACCACTCTGACATTTTTATGTGATTGCAAATGGACGTGCGAGATTTTGTGTACAAAAATAATCATTATCCAAATTTTGGACCATATAAAACCATTGCAATACCAATTGTTGAGATGCATTTTAATAGGATTTATGATTTATCAATGATTTTCCTGCAATTTTTGCAATATTCTGTCTACTTACAGAAAATTATTTGTCGACTTGTATTTCACCTCAAGACAGTAGGTGGCGGTAGAGACCAGTTAATGGCTATGTATTAAGTGTCATCATCACAGCTTACAAAGACAGATCATACCGTTATTCCATTTTTTTTCTGGGTGTGAATAAAATTAGGAAAAAAATGCAATTATATAATTTGCATAGTGTGTGCACAAGGGTTTAATAGCACTAGTGCATCACTGATTTTCTGTCTGTTTAACACCAATTGAGTGACATTTCTCTAGTTTAGCAAGCGTAACACCAGCTCCCATTTAATACTAGTGTAACACTACTGTACTTTGGCGCCAGTTTGACACTTTTTACCACGTTTAACAGTTTAACAGTTTAATTTAACTAGTACTAACTTAAAAATACTTTTACAGCAAATTGGTTTAACTACCATTTGAGACATTTTAGCAGTAGTTTAGTATCATTTTGACTCTAGTTTGAATTTGACTATTTTCATATCACACCAAATTTAAGCTTGAACAGCTAATTTGAATATTGTCGTTTAAAGGAGTGGCTAAACCAGGCCGTAGAAGTGTGCAGGACAGCAGCATCCGCGTTAAGCAAAGCTAGAGCCACTGTCGAAGGAGTGCAATGGGCGGGCACGGAATTAGGGCCAGCGCCCTCTTTCTGCCACATCCTTCTGGATGGGAGCGAGGGAAGAGGTGCACGGGCCAAGGGGATGATTGAAACGTCAACATTGCTTAGGGTCAGCACACTTTTTCGGTCAATAGTCATTAAGGTCGACCTGGACACGCTGACCACATGCGGCATGTGAGAGCATCCCTTTGACTTCATTGAGGAGAGGTGTTTATTGTCATGAAGTCATTTGAATGGCCATTGGTTAACCCTTTTGGTTTGTCTATGCCACCAAGTAATAAAGTTCGTGGCAATCTCATGACCTCATTTGCACTTTTGACCTGTTAGCTATTTGTTGTTGTTAGCAGGATTGATCAAAAAATGTTTCATACTCATAAGCACCAATTCCTCACTTGTATTAGAAGTTTGGTTTAGCACCATTTTAACTCTAGTTCAACATGGTTTTAGCACAACCATAACTAGTTTAACACAAATTTGGCACCAGTTGAGCACGAGTTCAAAAATTAAGCTTAGGTTTCCTATTAGTTTAACACTTGTTATTCTGGTTTAGCTATCTTAACACTTCTGCAGATGTATCTTACTAGTTTAATGATTATTAGGCATCAGTTGAACAACTTTTTAGCATCAATTTTTCATTAGTTTAACACTAGGTGGTCACCAGTTTTTGCATCAGTCTAACACTAGTTTAGTGGCAGTTTTCTTATTAGTTTAACATTAGTGTGGCAGCAATTTAGCTCTAGTTCAACACATTGCTGAACTCCAGCTTCTTACTGGTTTGGCCAAATCTGGTTTAGCAACAGATTCACATCAATTTACCACTAGTTTAACACCAGTTTAGAACCTGTTCAACATTAGCTTAGCAGCAGTTTCTTACTCGTTCAACTTAGTTGCCAGTTAGTTACCTGTTTAACGTTTAGTGGAGTAGCATCACATTAATGTAACACTACTGTAATTTGATACCATTTTGGCATCAGATTTGCACCAAATTAGAACCAGTTCAACCACTGTTTAGCACAATTTGGGTCTAGTTTTGCAGTAGTTTCTTAGTAGTTCAACACTGGTTAGGCACTAGTTTAATATTTGTTTAGTAGCATCTTAACACTCATGTAACAATAGTTTCATACCAGTTTCACATTTGATTAGCACCAGTTTAGTACCAATTTAAACACTTGTTTAGAACTGTTTACCTCTAGTTTTAGGAGCAGTTTTTACACTAGCTCTAGGTTAGTTTAGTGTCAGATTAGAAGCGTTTTAATACAGTACCACAGTAACACTAGTTTCTCACAAGCCTCATACTAGTTTGGCACCGGTTTAGTAACAGATTAGCATGCGTTTACTACTACTTCTAACAACTTTCACACGTTTTCAATAAGTTGACACCCGTTTCTCACAAGTCTGACAAGTAGTTGTAGTGTTTCACACAACAGGCTAACTTGGGAGTGCGCCGTAGACAATCTTAATGAGTTACAAACTTCCAAGGAGGTGAGAGGGAATGTGAACAAGTGTGCGAGAGGGGAGGATAAAGGAGAAGAATGAGTGTGCTTGTGCCCCTCATGGAGGAACAGGTGGTCTAATCTGACCACCCCCCTCCACTCTAGGACTCCCCCTTAAGATCCACCCCCACTGCACCTCACTCGATCAGATCCCAAGACCATCATCTTTGGAATGTCTTCTTGTTTTGTTCCTTTGTTGTTTTGAAATGGAAACATCAGCCGGCATTGCAATTGAAATTTATCATCCAATTATTTTTTTTCAAGTTGATGTCAATTTGAATCCAATTGATTGTTCAGCCCGAGTAAGAATGTCAGCACCTCTATATTTGGACAAAAGTATTGAGGCACACTTCTCTCACTTCCCGTCCTAATACATTAGAGCTATTTGTCTTGATTATAAACAATAACAAAACTGATTAATGGCATTTCAATTAAATGGGAAAAAATGAGTAGATATGTGAGTAAAAATGAGTTCTGTACAAGCTTGTGTAAAGAAAAAAAATCAACTTGGATGTCGGGCGTACGATTATACAGTGGTGTGTGAGTGTGATGCGTGCTTAGCGTGTGAAGTACAGTACAGCGTCCGTGTTCTTAATATGCAGGCGAAGGCCAATGTGGTGGATGCCTGCAGGCGTGCACAATGGGCAGATTGTCCCAGGACGGAAAAGTAGGACACCCATCTCTCCAGGAAGTAAACAGATCCTGGTTCACTTCAGCCTATGACCTAGGCCCACCACTACTGTTTTCTGTGTTTGTGTGCGCAAGAGAGAAAGAGAGAGGGAAAGACTATGGACCATTGGCAGAATTCTGTCCCCAAAAATGTAGCACATTTTGTTCGGATGTTGTTTGCATTTCATTTATGAAGAAAAACTATTATCATGTTCATTTATTTGACTTTTCTATATTACTTTTTTAAAATGTTCAAATGCTGCCTCTAAACCATTCAAACCCCGTCATCCTCATCCTTAGCTTGCTGTGTTTGCGCTACATTGCGTCCTCGTGTGGCGGAGGTTAAAACTGCAGCCAATTATAAATCAGTTGTGGTGGGGATTATCTCTTTCTGCAGTGTGCTGCAAGTGAGCAGATGGTGTGCTCTTTTTATTTTGCTGACTTCAGTCCGACTTGTTCTTTATTTTATTGCACGGATAATGACTTTTTCCAATTTCCAGCGTATGAAACAAGCAGCCTGCAATCATTTATGATCAACTTTGTCAGCACACTACTCCTTATTAGTGATTACAAAATGACACGTGTAGATATTCCTCCTAAAAAGTATATTTACGAATACCGTAAGCCACTGTTACACTATGCACAATTAGCACTGTGTTAAAAAGCACTAAAGTCATAACAACCTAATTTATGTAAAATGTTTCTTATGTAAAAGTTCATTAAAAACTTGATCTGAATGAATATTTAATAAAAAAAAAAGTTTAAAATGTAAATAAGCAAATATATTGAACAAAAAAGGGAAATATAACTGAACTCTAATTCAGCAGTGATTTTTCTTGGTACCACAAGAGGGAGCCAGTGTATCGACATTGAAAAAATTATATTGTGTGACCCTAATTATGATTATTATTGTTATTATTATACATTTGGTTTGACACGGCTTTTGGAGCCAATCACCAAGTTTAAAAAGTATCTATAAAAACAATAGGGAAAAAAAAAGAATAACATGGAGAATGAAGGGAATAAAATAGAATTTTTGCAATTTTTGTTTGTATTTTTTCACCCAAAGTTTATTTTTCCATGTGTATTCTCTACGTGTCATACGTGCATCCGTGTTCCAGTAAGCGTGACCAATTTCTTCTGAGTTATTATTATGACATCCATGAAGGAATTGTGCCCACCTCGCTGACTCAAGCGATGAGATCGTGAGATGTAAATATTGTGCACGATAAAGAGACAAATGGCTTCCTGAACGTGACTCCCTGACAAGCGCTTTCATTGTCACATCGCCGCAGGAAGTGACGGCGCAAAGTGGACAGGAAGTAGAGCTGTTAAAGGTGCGGCGGCAGCGCTATGAACTGGCAGGAAAGTAGCGGGGTTGCTACTGGAACGATGACTAACTTCCAGGGTTTATTTTCCTTCTCACAAGAAAGGCGAGAGGAAAGGGGAAGTTTTGGGGGGGATTTCGTGATAATTATAGTAACTGATTCCATTCATAGGAACCTCGGAATTCCCTGCAATGTCAGTCTCGTAACTTTAGTTGTTTGAAGTTGAGTTAGATTTTTTTTTTAAATTACTCACACTGGCATATAACAAAGTTAAAGTAAAAACAAAACAAAACAATCTTTTATTGAGTATACAGGCAATCTTGAAAGTCACAATAAAGTGACAATAAATTTCTAAATTTGATATGTTAACAAGCTTGCAAGCAACAACAGGCAAAAAGGAAATTTTAATAATTAGTACTGAACAGTACTGAATATTAATTTACACATTCACATATAGTATATATATTTTTTCATGTTCATCCTAGTTAGGGCAAATAAACTCAAAGCTAAATATGACTCAGTCAGTATTGAATAATTTTGTCTATTATTATTTTACTGGAGTAAAATACTCATATTATTCAAAGTAACAGTACTCTTACAATGTATACATTTATGCAATGCTAACATGTGATTATTATGAATCACCAGTTCATTAGAAAAGTGGTTTTCAAATGGAGGTGTGTGTACCCCTGTGGGCACGTGAAGGCAGTGGTACATGAGATTTAAACATATTTAAAAAGTATCATCCATTGAAAAATCCTCTAAAAATATTAAATGATGTAAGCATAATTTATGTTCATTAATTTATTTTTATATTTACTAGGCTCTTCAATTATCCCAAAATGACAGTTTCGGCCTTCTCAGAATTGTTCAGTTTTAAACTTTATTTAAAATCACATTATTTTCTTAAAAACAGATGTTTAACATAGTCCCAAACAAAAGCATAATTTTATAAATAATTTTAACGTGCATAAGTGTTAGTTTATGATTAATGTATTATTATTAGTATTATTATTATTGTTATTGTTGTTGTTGTTGTTGTCATTTTCAAGTAGTTCAAGAAAGACCACTTTAGAAATAGAGTTATAATGTTTTAATAAATAAGACCATCAAAAACGTTTTGGAGAAGGTAAACTTCCTAGGGGTTACGTCACTGAAAAAAGAAAACCACCATTTCGGGAAATAATAATTTAATTTGAAGGGTGTATTTCCTACTTCCGGTATATTTCCGTTTTGTTTACCGCCGCCTTGACGGATTCGGCGAACAACTGAAGAAGGGGAAGAAATAGTAGTAGAAGAAGAAAGGAGGGGCGGGAGGGAATGGAATGGAGGGGGCAGGTCGCCCAGGGATCCGCTCAGTTGGACTTGTCCCGGGGAAGTAGTACTAGCG